>NC_056735.1:1852361495-1852513995 GCF_019279795.1 Protopterus annectens | reverse complement strand
ATGTCATCTGGTAAATATTCTGCAAAAACACTTATGTCTTTTTGGAAATGCTCAAAGACTGTAAGGGAAATAAAGGTGCACTCTTAATTACAGTAGACTTTCATGTACTTTCCATTTAGTTATACCACAGTATGTTGGGGTTATCTGGGTCACCTCTTATTTAACAGACAAGCCCAACATGGCAAATAACACAGTGTTTTAAAAAGCTGTTAAAGATGATCTTAAGAAACATTTTTTTCTGTTTTAAAAATGTTTTTTTCATTACATATATGGAGTGGATATGGGGGAAGTAATGACCCCCAGTTTTGCCAATGTTGTGTGTGGAGAGGAGGAGGAAGTGGAAGCTTGGTTTTTGGTTAGCATTTATCTGCTTTTTTTTGTTTTTTGCTTTGTAGATGATGTTGCTGCAGTAGTACTTTCTGAATTTTTAAATAAAATCAACAACATAACATACTTCTTGAGTTTTACTATAAACTGTTCTTGGAAAGCAGTGTATTTATATGTGGGATTATTAAAGAGAGAGGATTTTGACCGACAAGGTATGAAAGGTAATAGGAGACCAGTCTGTAGTAATGCATATGTAAATTATAGTATTGCACCAAAGATGTCCTTATGATGTGAATACCAAATATGTCCTTGAAAGTTAATGCTGGCAAAATCAGACCATTAGAGTGGCCAAAATTACTGAAGTGGACCCTGTATTTCTATAATGGACAAAGAATTAAGTCTTACCAATCCCCCAGTGCTGAAAGGAGATGAAGCATTCCTAGGTTAGGTGTACACTTCAGTGTAGGTAATGACACAAAAAGGAGACTAAAAGTACTGCCAATTTAGAGACTGTAGATGAAAGACCAAGATTCTACAATGTGAGCGGGAGCAATTTGAAAGACCTCTTAGAGGAAAATAGAGATGCAGAAGACATGGGGTATGCCACAAAAAAAAAAAAAGTACCTATTCTTGTGGTTTTTATGGCTGCTGTAGGTAAACATAGGGACCAAAGTGACATGTTTGTCCTTGTATCACTTAACCTTTACTCTCCCATCTCCCCCTTTCTTTTTCCAACTTCCAAGCTACTCACTCATTTTAACCCTCTACAGTATTAAACCCAGCCGATAACTCTAGCTATTAGTTGCTACTGCTCATAGCGGGCTATTGCTCCTCTTTTTGTCATAGTCATTATACACCTGCACATTAAATGAAATTCCTGACTGTTTCTCCTGGAAAATGTCTTTTTCCAATTTATTTTATATATTTTCAGTGTTTGTCTGGCAAAATGTCTAACTCTGTGTTGTATTATTTAAATGACCTTCGTATAACACTGTATAAATTTGCTTCTCTTGTTTTTTTTTGTAACAATGTTTCAGAGCTTTTCTCCCTGGGCCTCCACTGTAAATGAACCTGGTCCAGTTGGAATTTCCCAGTTAACAAATGTAAAATAAAATAAAATAAATTTTGTATGCAGTACAAAAAATGTGGTGAATGTAGCAAGTTATATCACTTACTTTTCATTTTGTATAAGGAGAACTACTAGAAAACTTTAGCAAAATATGCAAGATTATTTGCTTTCTCTTAGAAGAAAAGCGTATAATACTGTGTATAAACTAATATATGTGAAAATGTTAAAAAGTTTTGTTTTTTTTTTCCTTGGAACAAGTTCGGGTGTAATGGAGAGAACCTGAGCTAACATTTTGATAGAAATAAACTATTCAAGCAATTAGACTGGCTGCTGCAATACTGCCAAGCATAAATGAAATTATGTCTATCAAATTAAAGCTTAAAAATAGGTGTATGAGATGACTGTTAGTATTTGCAATTCTACATGCTTTATGGAACCTCTATACATAATTTTGAACATAACTTGAGAGTTTTAAGTTTTTCATTTTTACTTATGCAATTATTCATGATGCATTGAGTGTGGTAAAAGCACCATTGGATCATGCATTTTTTTTCTGTAAGTGGAGAATTGTGAAGAAAAAATTCAGCCTGAAGAAGTCCATGTAAAATGTGCCAATTTAAAGCTTTTATTCAATAAATCAATGTAAGTTTGTGATAATTCTGTTTCGCGGGAGTTAATTTTACTTTATTGCTCATTATTAAAGCTTCGGAAGACAGAGCTGTAACTGGGGTGGGGCAAAGGGTGGCTACCCTATACATATGCAGTTAGGGGGCACGATTGGCAAGTAACAGTGGTATATGAGTACAGTACTAGCATTGGTTTTTGCAGTCATTAGAATACAAAGCGTCATAGATGCATATTGATACTGCATTTATGGTTCAAAACAAAACAGATCCAAACCAAGAACAAAGTAAAATATATCCAAAGGCTTGAAAGGAACAGAACAGAACAACGTGTCTTGAATCAAAATTGACTTTAATGAAGAACAAATAAAAAGAACATTACATCAAGCACTTTCGCCTGGAGTCATACCAGGCTTTATCAAGATGAACCATCATTGAAAATTCAGTGCTTAAATAGCTTCTAGTCCAAATCATGTGACTAGAACTCCAATTAATAAAATATGCTAATTAGACATTAAAACTAGCAAACCAGCCCTCTCTGGATTCCTCTATCAGGAACACTTTCCAGCTTTTTTGTCAAGGTCTTCCTTCAGTGTAGTTGGTTTTGTTACTCAGAGCCACTGCTTCGCACACCCATTCCCTTTCCACAAAAGGCAAAATGATCTCTAACTGGGCTTCTCCCAGCCCTCTTTTTACATGTATTTATTTTATTTATTTGTCATTTGTTGACCAGGTAAGTATTTTACATTCAGTAACTCATTAAACAAGCCTTCTCTTACAAATTAGCCAGGTGTCATTCTGATCTCAAAGAAACAAGTACAACTGAATAGAGACACTTACTCTATAAAAGGAAACAATCGACTCCTTATAACACTGCTATGAACATCATTTTCACATTTATGTACACATTTTTGTGTCACTTTTCCTCTTCCAAATGGTGAGAACCAATGCACTGTGCTAAAACATTGTGCTAAAATTGCACCCCCCCCCCCAGTTGAAGCCATTAGTTTCATGCCAACTGGATGGCCCAGATAAGCAGAACAAATCATCCACTTTGAATGTGTCAAGCCAGGCCAATGCAGTATGTCATCTGAAAGTTTGTAGCCCATTTAGTTCAGCTAAGACTTTTTGCTTTCTCCAACTTTTCTGCACTGGGCTTTTGTCACACTGTTTAAAACTTTTCTGCTTCCTACAATTACTGAGATCCCCTTTGCTCCCTTAGGCTTTGGGATTTATGCCACAGTGTTGCTGCACTCGTTTTGTGTTCCTTCTGTTATGTCTGCTTTAAGCCATTTCCTTAACACTTCTACATGGTTTTCTGAAGGGTTTTGTGTTAAGCTTTTCCCTTCTTTAGTCAGATTTGCTGTGTTAGGCAGTTCTGAGAACACTTTCTTGGTCCCTGAAATTTCTTTAGTTCTTGGTCCCTATGGCTTAGATATGTTGTCAGTTACCTGACCTGCAGTCATAGAGGGCAGTTTTCTTTTGTCACCAGATTCACTAATCTCTACTGCTAAGCTAACCAGAGAAGTTGATATTTCCTCCCATGTTTTCAGAACGGTGAAATGATATATCTGTCCTGGCCACCTTCTACCAACCCATCCCATGATGAGCACAAGCACGCATGTCTGCACACACACACACACACACACACACACACACACACACACACACACACACACACGCATGCATGTACATATTCAGTCGCATACTGCACACACACATGCACGCATGCATGTACATATTCAGTCGCATACTGCGGACTTAGTGATTAGTGTTAATTTACACATGAAGGACTGTAACATGAAACAGTGAGCACTGATTTTGCTTTATAGCTGCAGCGTTTGCCTTTTGCCACAACAGGTCACACGGCTGGAATGACACTTTTTGCTGTCTGTTTCCTAGATGTATCCCTTGAGCATACTTTACTTACCCTGGAAATGATGCCAGCTACCACAAAATATGAACTTTTGCTTGGACAGTTTACAGTGGGAAAGCATGCATTTAGCTAGGATTTAATAGGAACACCCTGTAGCAGCAGTCTCCTACTGTATATTGTAGTGAGTTGATTATTTTATTAGTGAAAGTTATTAATCCCTATACAAAAGCATTTCAGTGACTGACAAGTCAAAGACTTCTTACAAACTTGAAACATCAATCCTTTTCAAAGTTTCTTACTATGGGCTGTTTGTATGAGATTGTATTAGGGCCAGTTCACATCAACAGGAACATGTTTGATTAGGGCAGGGATTCACAGATGTATAACATATATTGCAGTACCAGTTAATGTATGTAACAGCCATGTGCAGGGTGTGGGTGATCTCAGACAATGCCTAATGCATGTGTTATAAAATTCATGCCACCTCACACAGCAAGCTCTTCGAATATTAGTGTTGGATCGCTTGTCTAGGAATCCCAGCCTAGGGCTTTCAGAAAGATCAGAGTTTACTAGCAGCTTTCAGTAGAATATTGCAATTATATTTTTGAAGGGCAGACTCACAATAATGCATTGGTGCAAGTATGTAAACAGAACAGGGTACTGAGCTGGCTAAAATCTAAAGGAACTTGATTTTAATTCATTTAAAAATGTGTATGTCACGTCATTGGAGACCATGCTGAGAATAAAGGCAGTAGGCACATGATAAGGAGTCCACTGAACCTAGTTATGTTTTTACCCATTAGTTTTTGATGGACTTTGTGCAGTGTTTAACAAATGAAAGAGAGCTTCCGTATCACTAAGATTAGGAAAAAGTTGGGACACTGAAGAATGGCTAAGATATGATTTTTTTTTTTATTTTCAAGAATTTGCATAGATTATTGGCATGTTGGTACTGTTGATCACAGTAGTAAGAATTTTTGATAGCTAGTATGGCATATTTCACATAGTTTCATGCTTGCTTGAATTTTACAGTCATTTTCTAAGATGTGCAGTACACAGACCACAAATGATCTCTTTTTGTCTCCATTGATTTAACTTTGGGTGTGCTCTATGGTAGGTTCTTGGATGTGACAAAGTTTGTTCACACTGTTCTTATTTCATTTAAGATGCTGAAGAAAACAGTACTGAAATACTATACTGTTAATCAGGGAGGAATGACCAGTCTGTAGACTTAGGTGCAAATTTAGAAATTGCCATCAAAAATTTTTTCTGAGACTAAAGAAATACTGTCTGCAGCCCTTGTGGACTCACGAGTCCATGTAACAAAAGTTGCCAGGGATTGCTAATAATGCCTGCCATGATATCATGTTAGGCATACCTCTCAACTATCCAGATTTTTACAGAATGTCCACATTTATGTCTCATAGTTTTGGTCTGTTCCTCATATAAAATTAGTTTTTTTCTGGCAAATCATTGAGGATTAAAGTCCCTAAATAATGAGTTTAAGAATTCATGCACTTCAGAAAATGCATGCTAACACAAATCCTGTTGTTCTAGCAAATTTCTGTGTTTAGAAGTGCAGTATTAAAACATGATCCTATTTTTAGGCCTTTGCCCCTCCATTGTTTTAGGCTTTATCCAGATTTGTTTTGCTAAAAGGTTGAGAGGTATGATGTTATGTAAGACAACATTTGTGGAAGCTGAAACAAGGACCCATTTAAGTGTACTCTCTCATAAAGCCATCTTATCTGTTTGGACTTCAAGGATAATCATTTGACTCCACAAAGTTGGGTGGGTGACTGCAACTATCAGGAGAATGCTACTAGTTAATGTTGTGGTTGAGGTTAAGGTTTACTATTGTATGCAACCATTTTGCAGACAGGGTTTAGGGAATTAGCTAGTTTGATTAGTAGTACATGGTTTGCATAAGTAACTATCTAATTTCATCATTTTTCATGGCTGTTTGCCTTTTACATATAGATGCGAAAAGTGCTTGGTGCACCTGTTTGCATTCACATCCCTTGGGTTCACCTACAGTAGTCCTGGAAAAAATCTTTCTTCCGTGAATGTATGCTAACAACACAGTTTTACCTCTTGTTGCTATACAGTGCAGACCACCATTTGACACTGATACATTTTGTTTGTTTCTGTCTTTTTAATGGGTGGGTAGGCTGATCTACTGACCTTTTTATGTTTGAACCCATAATAGCAAAGCTTTCTTTTTCACATTTTGAGAGGTTTCATTTGCACTGGGATTAGAACCAAATGTGAGTGACTTTTTTATATTTGTTCTTCCTTGTATCTGTACTGTCTTTTTTTTTATTTCTGTCTTTTCAGGCTTTCTGTTCTTTGGGTCTTTCATCTGTTCATGAAATAAGAGTCTACAGCATGAATGCAGAGGACAGAAGTGCAGATTATATTTTTGTGTAGCAAACAGTATAAAATGCATTTACACAAACCATTTAGATTTTCATTTGTTGAGGACTTCAAAGACTCCAACAACTTCCATGTAGGAGATCTCATGCTCTGCAATCATTACGTAATCTGATCAATTCTAAAATTGTGGTACCTTGGAGAAAAGTAAATTCCGGCCTCCATTTTTGTTTAGCATGGTATTTACACAGCTGTCTGTTGGACAAGTACCGAACAGCTGAAACAACCAATGTGAAGTTGATGTTCTTCGTGTTTCACTGTTGCAGTCATTACATTTGGGTTATCTGCTTGCAGATAGCCCTCAGTCGGCCTGATTAAAAAAGTCTTGGGTCCTGCATCGGTTGCTGTCCCTTCTTCCATGACGTCAGGTCGTCAGGGGTATAAAACATGCAGCCGATGCCATTACATCAGTCTTTCTTGCCGTGCGGTGCCCAAAGCAGAAGCAGTTCGCAAGTGCCGGTCGGCCAACTCCTGAAATTTTCGTTTTCGTGTTTCAGAACCAAAGTCTTCAACTAATGTTAAGTACCCCATTGGGGAAACTTTTTCTTGCTCCTTACCGATGTCAGTAAAAGTTAATAATTGCATTACTTGGGGAAAGCAAATACCTCATAAAGATTTTCATTTGTACTGTATTCCTTGCCTAGGCCCTGACCACGACGTACCTTGGTGTCAGTTTTGTGCTTTATTTAATCAGCGCACTATCTGTCGTCAGTATATCTTCGCCTCTAAATATTTCGGTTCTCGGTTTAATTATCCAGAAATGTCGTCGGTTAGCCATCTGACTACCGGGATTCTGAAAAAACGCAAAGATAAAGACAGAGACAGGCTGCCGAGGTCCAAAACTGCCGATAATGCTGTTCCTAAGCCAGTCACCAGTTCGCCGGTACTCAGTGAGGTGCTTTAGCAGCCCCTGATACCCGCTACTTCTGATTCGCAGGCCTCTACTGAGACCCATTCGGAGTCCAGTATGCCACGAGATGCTTCAAGCTATGGAACCCGTGGATGTCTCTACCTTGGATGGGTCCGGAGCCGCTGTGCAGGCACCGGCTTCTGAGAGTGTATTCAGGCCTACGGACTTGCATATTAAATTGATGCCTCCTTCTTTACTTAGGCCTAAATCTCGATCCATGCCTAAAAAAACGATGCCCAGGCCACATGCTCAGGCCTCTATGCCTAAAAAACAAATGATAAGAATGGCTGAAGATGTAATAACTCTAATCAGGGGTAGCCAAACCCCCCCCCCCCCGCCTTCTAAGAGGTCTAGGACTGAAGTTGATTATGAATCTTCTGATCATGATTCTGTTTTTTTTCTGATTCTTCTGATGATCTGGATTTGCCCTTATCTACTTATGAAGATTCTGATGCAGAGGACTCCATTCCCTCTGCTTCCCCTCCTGAGGATTTTTCTTTTGAGGAAACCTTACATACTCTAAGGGAGCATTTCCACTGGGAAAGCCAGGATTTTTCTGATTCAAAAAAGAGACTTAGGGATTTCCTTCTCCTACTTCAGCATAGGCCTCCTGTACTAGACATTGTTGATGATGCTTTTTTGGAATCTAGTTTGGCTCCTGATTCCCTGCCTCCTGCTCCCAGAAAACCTGACAGATACTACAGGGTCCCTGAATCCCACAAGTTCCTTTTTAAAAATCCTATTGCAGATCCAGAGACTACTTCACAGGGGCCTAAGGGCATTAAGGCTTCTACTGCTAAAAATCCTACCTCTTCTGATAGAAACTCCAGGGTGCTGGATAGATGGGGTAAAAAGGTTTACACTTCTGCAACCTTGGCCATTAGGGCTTTAAACTGCCAGTTTCGTATGTTAAAGTATCAGCAATATGTTATTGGACTACTTAAATAGAAAATGATGATTCCTGACTGTGTGGAAAATAAAGAATTACAGGATTTAATGCATTCTGCTGAACAAGTTGGAAAACATGCTTTGCAATGTGGTTTTGATTCATTAGAGGCCTCTTGCAGGGCTGCTGTTACTGGGTCTGTGCTCAGAAGGCATGCTTGACTTAAGGAGTAATCTTTGCCTGATCATGTTAAAGCTAAATTGTTGGATGCTCCTTTAAATCAGGACCGCCTGTTTGGCAACAAGGCTGAGGAAGTTCTTAAAAAGATGGAAGATAAAGCTAAATCTATGCAAACTGTTAAAAGATTTTTTACAAGTTCAGCCTCCTAGATTTAGTAGGCACTGGCCCTCTAAGAATTGGTCCTTTCCAGCCTCTTCCAGGTCTTCTCAAGCCAAACCCAGACACAGCATAAACCCCAGGTTCCAGTCCTAGGGGACACACAGAACTAAGCAGTGGGGGGCCTGCACTTCCAAATCTAGGAATAATAAGACCCCCCCCCATGGTAAACTGTCTCAATGACTTCCTTTTAAACTTTCCAAGCACTTATCAACTGACTTCCCCTTTGGGGGGAAAGATTGTTCTTCATGCAAAGAATTGGGAACTCATTACCCAGGACAAATGGGTTTTAAATATAGTGTCCCAGGGATACATATTTCACTTCCACACATTGCCAACACCAAGCAGGTGGCCGGACCTACCCCCAAATCAGTGGGCAGAGGCCCAAAAACAAGTACTTTCTCTCTTAAGCATGGGGGCTATTCAACTGGTACCAGAAGTGGAAAAGGGACAAGGTTTCTACTCGAGACTTTTCCTGGTACCCAGAAAAGACAATTCATGGCGTCCTGTCCTGGACCTGTCTACTCTAAACACCTTTTTGAGATTCCAAAATTCAAACTCTTCATCAATTACTTCCTATGCTAAACAAAGATGCCTGCTTGGCAACACTAGATTTAAAAGAAGCATACCTGCACATCCCAATCAGGGAATCTTGCAGAAGATACCTATGCTTCAAAGCAGGCTACACGCACTATCAGTTCTCTGCACTGCCCTTTGGCTTATCTACTGTGCCCAGGGTATTCACAAAGTGCATAGGTCCAGTTATTGCATTTTTCAGGCAAAGAAATATTCAAATATACCCATACCTGGACGATTGTCTAATTCAGGCAGAAAGCCAGGACATACTTTTGAATCATCTGGCCTTTGTATAAAGGGTTCTAACTTGTCTGGAATACACCATAAACGAAAAGAAATCGCACCTGGTACCCTGCCAACAAATTATATTCCTGGGAGCAAGCTTGAATACAACTTTCCAGATGGCTTACCTCATGCCAGAGAAACAAATTCATTTGACAACCTACTTCAAACAAGTGGCCACAAAAACCCTGCTATCTGCAAGACAAATACTGCAAGCCTTGGGGTTCATGGCCTCCTGCATTCTTCTAATTCCATATGCAAGACTGCATATGAGGAAACTACAGTAGTATCTAAAAAGCTTATGGTGTCAATATTCTCAGGACCTAGCAACAATGATTCCTATCATACCTTGCCAACGCTTAGAGTTTCTTTGGTGGGCAGAGGCCTGCCATCAAAACAAAGGACTACCTTTCACACCACCCCCTGCCGCCCAAACCCTAACAACAGACACATCAGACTATGCATGGGGGGCTCACCTGGCAGGGAAGTGCATTCAGGTCAAATGGAACCCAAGTCAAATGCACCTGCATATCAATCAAAAAGAAATGTTAGCTGTACAGAATGCTCTGACAGCCTTCAAGGACCACATTCTTCCAGGACAGCTAATGGTAAAGATGGACAACACCACTTTTATGTGTTACATAAACAAGCAGGGGGGTACACATTCTTACCCCTTCTGCAGACTAGCCATGGCATTGTGGAACACAGCCTTGAGCTACCAAGTGCACCTACAAGCTCAAGTCCTACCAGGAAAATTAAATACACTGGCAGACGGACTAAGTAAAAACCTCATAGACCCACACGAGTGGAAACTGGAACCAAGGACTTTCAACATGTTGACAAGCAAATGGGGGAGCCCAGATATAGACCTGTTTGCCTCTCCCCAGGACTACCAATTGGACAAATTTTGCACAAGGACTCCCCACAAACAAGCCTGGAAAGTGGATGCTCTGTCCTTCAGCTGGAAAAACCTATCAGTCTATGCCTTCCCCCCTCTGCCTCTGCTCTCCAAAGTACGACTAAAAATCAAACAGGACAAACCAAGAATGATTTTGATTGCTCCAGACTGGCCACACCAGCACTGGTACCCCCTCCTGTGCAGTGTGTCATGGTTATCTCCATGGCACCTGCCTCAGACTCCTTCCCTGCTGTCTCAGCAGGAGAACCAGATTCTGCACTCTCAGCTTCTTGCAGCATGGCTAATTACTTAATCTCTCCTTTACCATCCCTCAGCAGATGGATATCATTTTAGAGGCAAGGAGGCCTAGTACTAGAAAATCTTATGCTGAAAAATGGAAAAGATTCTGTGCCTGGAACCAATCTCAAGGGATGAGCACAGCAGCGCCCAATTTACCGTAGATTTTACAATACTTAACTTAGATGCTTCACAAGGGCCTGTCTTTTTCCTCCATTAAAATCCATGCCTCAGCCATTTCAGCTCATTATAACACAGAACCTCCCCTCTTCTCTCATCCACTGCTCAAGCGGTTCCTCAGAGTGGCCAAAATTTGAGACCACCCAGGAGAGCTCCAACCCCAGCCTAGGACGTTAACTTTGTCTTGGAAAAACTCATTCTACCTCCTTTCGAGCCAGCTGCTACTGCAGACTTAAAATTTCTTTCTTGGAAAACAGCTTTCCTTTTAGCAATCACTTCAGCTAGAAGGGTATCTGAATTACAGGCCCTCATGGCAATGGAGCCTTTCATCATCTTTCATGCGGACAGGGTGTCCCTCAGAACCAGTCCATCCTTCATGCCCAAGGTGGTATCCAGTGTGGCTCTTAATTAGTCCATCTATTTGCCAACCTTCTTTCCCAATCCACAGAATAAAGGGAATGGGTACTGCATTCCTTAGATGTGCACAGACAACTTAGATTCTACTTGGACAGGACTAAACCTCAAAGGAAATCTGAGCAACTGCTGGTGGCATTTGCTGCAGGGGCAGAGGGGAAGGCTATTTCAAAGCAAATCATTTCTAAATGGATAAGCCATTGCATTCATTTCTGCTATAAGCACCATGGAAAACCTATCCCGCAGGGGATCAGACCTCACTCCACCGGGGCTGCATCTACCTCTACAGCCTTTCTCAGAGGCGTCCCTACCAGGGACATCCTAGAAGCTGCTACCTGGAGTTCTGTACATACTTTCACCAAGCATTATCATTTGCCAATTTTCTCTAAATCCAGAGCTGGCTTTGTCACTGCAGTCTTGCAGGGCCTTATAGCTGGCCCTAATGCTATCTAAATTCCTCCTCCCAACCATGGCTTTGGGAATCTACCCAAATGTAATGACTGCAACAGTGAAACATGAAGAACATAATACAGTTGTGTACACTTAGCATAAATGTAGATGTTCGAGTGTATTCGCTGTTGCAGTCCTGGTTACCCTCCCTCCAGCCCCCTAACTTCTTTTGGCTATACCTCTACTTTCCTTTACTATGCTTAAAAGCCTATTTGGTGTATTTACTTTTTTGTTGGAGGTATATCTTTGTACTTTTATATTTAATTGCTTCCCATTAGGGGGGCACCTGACATCTGGGGAAAGAAAAACTGATGTAATGGCGTCGGCTGCATGTTTTATACCCCTGACGATCTGACGTCATGGAAGAAGGGACAGCAACTGACGCAGGACCCAAGACTTTGTTAATCAGGCCGACTGAGGGCTACCTGCAAGCAGATAACCCAAATGTAATGACTGCAACAGTGAATACACTCGAACATCTACATTTATGGTAAGTGTACACAACTGTACTTTCTGTCTCGATGTTCATTCTTACTGATGGGTTCGGAGCCGATCCTCGGCTCTGACTCAGCCAGATACAAAAGCTCGAGGTCTTCAACCAGCTCAAGGCCTCCTCCCTATCCCATGATGCCCTGGTGCTATCCTCAGATCTCATCTGCCGCTGCAACTGATCGGGAGTGCTTCGCTATGGTCTGGCCAGTCTAATTTTCATATTTGATATTTACTTAATATTTACCTAAAATATTATCTTAGGTTAGTTAGATATTGTAGTGAATATGTTTTCTTTATCTTGTCCTGTTATAGCTAGCTAGTAAATAAGTCTAGGTGAATGTGTGCTAGTAGTCTGTTTCTGGCCGTGTTTTTCAGCCTTTAATATCTCCCTACCCTAGTCTATTAAATTATCTGGTGTTATTCAAAACCTATTATATTTCAAGGCTTGTTTTGGTGTTCATTTCTTTTAGTTTGTGCTGAGGAACTCATTTAAATTAGAGGGTTGATTGCTGTTTTGTTTCCGAGCCCAAGTTTTAGGGCCTAGTAGTTAGGTAGTCGTTTAATAAGTTATTTAGTTATTTTGTGTGTCTTACAAGCCTATTTTTTATACAAGGCTTAAATACTGTAAATTTGTGTATTTTTGCATTTAGTTTTATATATATATATATATATATATATATATATATCGCTCTTTTTATATAGGTGTTATCTGTGAGACATGTCTCAACAACAAAAAGAAAAAGCGGTAAAGCAAAGTCTGGGTTCAAGAAGTGCCCAAAATTTGGGCAAAAAATGTCCATAACAGATGGACATTCTACTTCTGTTTATTGTTTAGGGGAGGTTCATCTCCAAGAGGACTGCTGTATATGCCACTTGTTTAGTGGTAGGGTGTTGCATGAGTGTAAAAGGAAATTGATTGATAGAGATCTTTTAAAAATCCTCTTTTCAACAGGAACTGGACAAGGACAACTGTGACAAACATTCTAAATCTTCTTCTGGTTCATCGGAGCCGAGTAAGAGTCCATCAGCCAGCAAATCCAGAACGGATAAGTCTTCAACATCGGCTCCACCACCTTTGGAGCCGACTGTTGTTACAGTTAGGAGACGGTCCCCAGTATTGGAGCCGGTGTCTTCTACTTTAAAGTCACCAGTATTACAGTCAGTGGCTTCATCCATTCTGCCTTCTCAGTCTTCAAGCAGGCTGTCAGACACAGATGTGGATTGGGTGGTGCAGAGGATCTGTATCATGTTATCGAAAAATAAAAATGTCGAATGGCACAACAGCGAAAGTGCCAAAATGTTGATGGTCCGTTTTTGAGATCGCAGTACAGTGAAGAATGGGATATATGCCTTTTTCTCACTGTAGTGTGATCTCAGACTTGGAATATATATTTAGTGGGTGGTGTGGGGGTTGCAGCCCCCCACAATACCGAATTTGAGTTTCAGCATTTTCGCTCATGTGAGCATTCAACATTTTGCATCTGCGATGTTATGATATAGACGCGGTGCAGAGGCTTCTGCAGACACTGGCGCTGGCCAAACTTTTATCGGGGCTGATCCCTGGGACTTTGAATCCGACAAAAACCCTTCATCTTCTTCTGTTCCTCCTCTGATCCGACTCGAGGCTTCAGAGCTGGAGTGCTCAGAGCTGATGATTGTGGAGCCATCAGGACCGACGCCTGCTTTCAGGTGTGTACCCTGACATCTTCGGTGCCGACCGAAGGGTCTAGGGGCTGACACTCGCCAATTAGGTCCGGGGAGGATAGTCGAATCGATTTCTCACTTCTGACTTTACCTCTCAGGGCCTTGGCTCGGTTGAGCTCAGCTCCTACCTCAGGCTCGGAGCTGGCGGTTCTGGCGCCAAAGGAATCTCCTATTTCTTCTGATCCGGAGGTTTCTTCGCATTGGGACCGAGGGGCATTCGATGCCATGAGGAGGGTGTTGTCAACTCCTACAACCACACCATCAGAACCAGCAGCTCCTTCCCATAATGCACCAGTGTCTACCTCTACGTCACACATCCCTCTAAAGTGTAGAGACCCTGAGCCTCAGGAAGCCCCATTGGGTGAGCCCTGCTCTTCCGAGACCTCTCCAGAAGCTCCCACTGAAGAGGTTCCCAGGAAGAGACTTTGCAGGAGGAAGTATCTGGACTCCCCACAGGAATCCGTCACTTGATACACTGATTTAAATGAGTCAGAAGGGTCCCCACGGCCCTCACGAAGGATATCTCCTTTGCAGATATCTTGGAAATTCTTAAGCAGAGGGGTAGCTGTAAGTCCATTAACCCCACTGATGATGAGTCAGTCTTCCTGAGGGCTTTTGGATCTTACCCCTCCACCAATTGGGTGTCTCCACCCTTTTGATGAGCTGATGGAGCTAGTCTCTAGAAGGAGTCTACGGATACCATGGAGCCTGTCCCTAGGAGGCCTAATAAATTTATAACTTCCCCCCAGGACAAGACCTTCCTGACCAAAGGAGTGCCCATTGATGCTATAGTGGTGGCAGTAGCCATCAAGAAGGAACTGTCAGAAACTTCTATGTCTGTCCATCCTCCTAATAAGGATTCTAGGATCATGGACAGATATGGTAAGCGCATGTTTAGTTCAGTGACTTTTGCTCTCCAGTCACTGAACTATCTAATGCACTTTACTAGGTTGCAAAAAGATCTCCTGAAAGGACTAGGAGATACTCTACAGGGTTCAGTAGCTGCTGGGGTCTCAGAGAAGGTAACTTCCCAGCTCACTACCCTTAATTCTCCTGTAAACTCTTCCATGCATCTGGTCTCATATGCAGCTGATGGAGTGAGTAGGGCAGCAGGTACAGGAATTGCTCTTAGGAGACATTCCTGGATGCACTTATGTTCCTTTGCAGAGCCCTTTAAGTCATCCTTTATTAACACCCCTTTTGATGGCTTGTCCCTTTTTGGGTCCAAAGTGAAGGAAACGCTGACCAGGTATGAGCAAGAAGGAAAGACTCTGTCTGCCATCGGAGTCTGCTTTTCCACCCCTACCAGACCTTACCCCAAAGGTCAGAAGGGAGGGAAGATGTGGTTCCGTAAAACTCAAGGAACTTTCCAAGACACACATGGTGAACACCCCTCTAAAGGCAGAGGAGGGGGTAATAATGCCCACACGGCAGAGGGGGTCCTCAGAATCAGGGCAACAGAGACCAGTTTTTGGGAAGCCCTATAACCGCTCCTGAGAGGAGGTCCAACTGTCCATCTTTGGAGGCAGTCGGGGACGCTTTTTTTTGTACCCAGATGCCTGGCTAAAAATAAAAGATAGCTGAGTACAAAGCATCATATCCAGAAGATACTCAATTCCCTTTGCCACCCCCTCCCATAATAAAAATCCCGGACGTTCCATCCAGTCACAGGGAACAAGTAGCCAAAGAGATTTAAAAGTTGCTGGAAAAAAAGAGTCATCCAACCAGTCCCGGCAGACCAGAGAGGATCCGGAACTTACTTATGGTTCTTTTTAGTTCCAAAGAAAACAGGGGACTGGAGGCCCATTTTTGATCTCAGCAGACTAAACAAGTCGGTAAAAAAGACAAAATTCCAGATGGTCACGTTACAGTCAATACTTCCTTTTTTAGGGAAAGACAATTGGATGTGCTGGATAGATCTCTGGGATGCATACTGCCATATAAAACTAAACAGGCCTTTCAGGGATCATCTGCACTTCTGGCTGGGAGCCAGTCATTATCAGTTTCTCGCTTTGCCCTTTGGTCTCACTACAGCCCCCAGAGTGTTCACCAAATGCATGGCAGTAGTCACAGCTCACCTGAGATGTTTGGGATTCCAGGTGTTTCCACACCTAGATGACTGGCTCCTCATTGCCACCACCAGGCATCAACTCATACAAGCAAGAGACACAACTTTGAACCTCTGCAGTCAGTTGAGGATTATCATAAATTCAGAAAAATCTGCCTTGTCGCCATCGCAACATACTGTTTTTATAGGAGCAGAGCTAAATACCACTACCATGACCTTAAACCTTCCACCAGAAAGAGTTTGTGTTCTACAAAAACAGGTCCTGATACTGCTCCCGAGAGAAAAGCCCCAGTTTCAGTGGTACTCATAGGTTCATAGGTAGGTACTAAGCTATCTCCCTGAAGGCATTTATAAGTCTAGCCAGAATGTGTTGGCTTTCGCAGCTCCTTTAGATTAGTTCCCTGTACCTTTGTCCAGCAGAGCCACTGAAGTGATCCCCGGGGTAAACTTTCTGTTTCCCATCACTTGTCATGGTTTCTCTTGAAGAGTGTTAGCGAGGAGCTCTGCCTAATGTAGATTAGAATCTTGTTCCAAAGCATGGGAAATCTCTGGGACAGGAATCTATCCAATCAGTACATCCTGTTTATTGTTGTGGTGAGGTTTAGATCTCTAGAGCATGTGGCTCGAGGGGATATGGTTTTCTTTAGGTGGAGCATGTCCATCAATTCTGGGTTGGACATGGCCTTGTATGTCAGGCAGAGATCACCTCTGAGTAGGCCGTATGCAACCGAGTACAGCTGGAGTTTCTTCAGTCGAGCTGCATAGGGCATCTGTTTGAGGCCAGTGATCCTCTTGGTGAGGTACTTCTGTGGTCTTTCCAGCTGTTGCAGATGTCTTGTAAGGTACATCCCCAAAGGGGCGTTGTACTCTATGATGGGTCTGATGAGTGATGAGTAGAGGGGCACAATGACCTCTTTTGATCTGGATGCAAACCCTTTTGTGATTAGGTGGGCCACATAGAAGGAATTTCTAACCACTTTGGCAATGTGATTATCAAAGGAGAGATTACTATCTTACTTGGGTACTCAAATTGTTAGGGACAATGGCGGCAGCAATCATTGCGATTCCCTTAGGTCGGATGCATATGCGTGTACTGCAATGGCTCCTGTTCACGCAATGGTCTTTTCAAGAACTTCCAATGTCACACAAAATCATGATAATGAATTCATGCAAGAAGGACCTTCAGTGGTAGCTGACATCTCACCAAGTAACTCTAGGTTGTCCCTTTGTTCTACCCACTCCTGTAGCCATGGTGACCATGGACACCTCTCTGATAGGCTGGGGGGCATTATCCGGGAAGAACAGCCCAAGGCACATGGAGGAAACACGAGGCTCATCTGCATATCAGTGTCCTGGAGATGAGAATGGTACATCTAACATTGCAGTCCTTTCAAGACTCTCTCCCTCTGGGAACCATTGCAATTCAGACAGACAATATGTCAGTGGTCTGGTACATAAACAAACAAGGAGGAACCAGATCTTATCCCCTATGTCAAGAGGCTTTGAGAGTATGGCAGTAGGCAACTTCCACCCAGCGCTTTATGATAGCAATACACATCCCAGGGAGATCCAATGTGATAGCAGACAAACTGAGCAGGGTAATTCTATTGCCTCACAATTGGTCCCTAAAGGAAGAAGTAGTGGAAATGATATTCCGCAGATGGGGCCCAGCCTTGCTGCAATCTCTTTGCAAATCCAACAAACACGAAATGCACCAGCTACTTTGCCCTGATCCCCCCTCCGGGGGATGTCTCAAGGGATGCACTTGTACACAATTGCCCCCAGGTCTCCTTTATGCCTTCCCCTCTTTCCCTTTCATACCAAATGTTTTACAGAAAGCCAATGCCCTGGGAAGGACCATCATTTTAATAGCCCCTTACTGGCCTCGTCAAATTTGCTTCCCCTTCCTCCAGCCTCATCTATTGGAAGAACCTTGGATTCTGGACCCAGTTCCAGATCTTCTGACTCATTCATCAGGGACTCTTCATCCTACTCTTCAGTCCCTCAAACTGACAGCTTGGCTGTTCCAATTCCAAACATAGCCAGGATTCACAACCTCTCAGCTGCAGCTCAGCATATTTTAACATCCTCTCATAAATCATTTACCAAGAAGTTATATCTTAGTAAATGGAAAAAGGTTTTCTGTATGGGCGTTTCAGAGCAATATTGACCTGTACCAGGCTTCAATTTCATCTTTTCTAGAGTTTTTGACTAAACTTTTCAATGAAGGGGCAGCTGCAGCATCCATTAGAGTTCAATTGGCAGCAATTTCTAACTTTCATATTGGTGACCAGGGTTCTAATATGATGTCACATAGACTCTCTAAAACTTTTCTCAAGGGTACTGTTCATTTGAGACCACCCATCAAAGGTCCAGCTATGCCATGGAATCTAAATTTTGTTCTTTCCTGAATAATCCTACCCCCTTTCAAACCAGCATCATCTTGTGACTTGAAATATCTATCATGGAAAACCATATTTTTAATATTACTTCTGCTCATTGGGTTTCAGAGTTACAGGCCTTGTCCATTAAACCCCCTTATTTGATTTTTCATAATGACAGAGTGTCAAAGGAAAAATATACTTTAAAAATGATCAAAACACGGTAGGTTCAGGTTAAGGCACTTTAATCTTGCAGCAAGGAGACAAAAACATGCTATTACAGAGTTTGTCTAATCAGAAACAGGAAATACTTTCACTTTTATACACTTTCTAATAAGACATTGCCTACCAAGCTGACGTAACAAATTATTAGTCTTTTCATCATCACTTGTTGACCATCAGTCTCATGAATTTCTGCTGATTTATCAATTTTTGTGAGAAACTTCCTAAGGAAAACAATGTGGCCTTGGTTACCACCGGTTAGATACATGTTATGTTGCCATTCAAGGTACTATGGCTAATTCAAGCACAAAGTTAGCAGTTCATTTCTCTAATAACCCTTTGTCTACATTATCTCTAAGCTGCTGCAGCTGTACATGTTCTCATGCTTCGAACAGAGTTGATTGTTTAGAATCATTGCATTTACAGAATATAGCATTGTTCATTCATTCGTTCCTGACCTAGCAGATAAGCACCGTCTTCTCAAGTACATTTCCAAAAGGCATAAACATGAATATTGCTGTGCTAGCAATTACTAGGTCAGAGGGCATCTTGCAAGTTTCAGAAAGCACACTGCAGTTTCAAAAAGCATCTTTTTCAGTCTCATATGAAACTGAATTTATGTATAACACAGTGCATGTAAAATAGAATGAAAAACGTGTTAACTCTTTTAACTATTAATTAGCATTAAGCATACACACATTAATACATATTTTTCTAACATTTCCCCCCTATTAATACATTTTTAATTCTATTTTCAAAAAGAATAAACAGTTTGCTTCTTTTCCTAACCTCTTCCAACCAGGATTTGCAGTTAAGAAAGTCATTCAGTTTAAACTTTATGAAAGTGTTTCACATTCTAGCAGCTCTTCAAATTCAGTACTTTGATACATAGTCTCAGAAACTGATATGTCTATAAATTATTTGATTAATTTCTTCATGCAGGGGATTCCACAACAAACACAAACTCCTATTAGGAGTAATCCCACCCCAATGGCAATCAAAATGTTCATTAGGATGGAACCCCACCCCCCAAACAAATTCTGGAAAAAGTCCGTCAGAGGGTTTGGGCCTGGTTTGGTCATGGCCGACACTTGCTGAATTACCTCAAGATGGTCATTGATCTCGTGCTGATGATCTGGAATAAACGCATAGCATTCTTCTTTGATTAAAGCGCATGTCCCACCCCTCGCCGCTAGGGTGAAGTCAAGAGCCATTCGGTTCTGGAGCACTACAGTTCTCATTGCATTCAGTTCATCAGTTATCAGTTCAAGAGCAGAAAAGGTTGCATTACTCATCACTTCGAGAAGTTTAGACAGTTTTCGCAGCTCCCAAATCGATTTAACTGCACCATATGCAGGTAATATGCCTGCCCACGATATGACAGCGTCACTGAAGTCCATGTGCGTAAGTTTGGTTCCCACACTTATGATGGTCTTTCCAGCCCGCCTCGATCTGTCCCACTGGATTCTCAGGTTTTTTTAACAGTCTTTTTGGTTACATCTCGGGTATTTCGAATATTTCCCTGAGGTAAAACTGCAGTGTGTCGTATGGCTGGGACCAGGTATCCCAAAAAACAACTGCCAGACCAATTCTCAGGTAACCATTTATATGCTTTTTTACCACACACAAAATAACAGTCCTCTACTTTAGTTGTTACTTTGTTACGAAATGACTGCCCTGCATGAAACATTTTCCTATCTATTACAGATAACTGTTTAAAAAGTACAGGATTACGTTGTACCTGATCAAGAGTCTTATGCATAGATTTAAGAAATGAGTTATAATCTGTACTACAAAATCCACCTAGATCGTTTGCTTTTGTATAACATTTATATTGTACGGTCACATTACACTTGCTCCAACCCACTTGTATGGTATCATTTTTGTAAAAACATACAATTCCCTTTTGTGTCACAGGCAAATACAGTGCTACCTTATCATATGCTTTAATAGCTACAGTGTCAAAAACCAGATTTTCCCAGGTCTCATTGACCCCTAGGGGGATAGCAGTCATCAATAACCCCCCGTATGTTGTTGGTATGGCTGTGCAGACCCAGCAGTTCGAAACATTAAAAGTCAAAGCATACACACGTGTAATCGCCTGATAAGTGTTAAAGTTCGGATGCCAGTCTATGTTTGGCCCATCATGTTTAATCAGTTCAACTTTTGTGGCAGGAAAAAGGAAAGGCCACAACAAAAAGAACAATGTAATTAGCATAGCTATCAAAATGATCATGCAAGTTTTCTGAGGTTGCTCAATGTCTCTATTCACTCTATACCTGGCCATTTTGTTCTCGTTGTACAACAGTAACAAGGTTTTTGTCCAGTTCAAAGTTCTTAACCAATTTACAGTGTGTCAAATGAATCCAGGATGCTTGCTCCGTGATCTTGACTGCAGTGGGTGTCGACAGTAGTACCTGGTACGGCCCTTCCCACTTCAGAGAACTCCAGTTCTTTTTCTTCACAATCTTCACCCAGACCCAGGTGCCTGGGGCTACTGCTGCTTCCGATTTCGATTGCTCTTTATCTGAAACAGAATTTAACTGCAAAAGTTTGTTATTCAAAAATCGCCTCATATACCCTGCAAGTGAACTGTCAGCCTCCTGCTCTGTAGACATGAGAGGTTTCCACTGAGGTGTATAATATGCCCTCCCAAACAAAATTTCAAAAGGAGTCAATCCCTTTGCATTTGGAACAGTTCTCATGCTCAACAGTGCTAGAGGTAAACAGTGCACCCAGTTCTTTTGTGTCTCACTAATCAATTTCCTAAGCTTATTCTTCAACACCCCATTGTGCCTCTCTACTAATCCTGCAGATTGGGGGTGGTACGCGCAGTGGTTTTTCAACGATATCCCGAAATAGCGACTAGGTTGTTGTACTGTTTGGTTCACAAAATGTGTACCGTTGTCACTATAAATCTTTTCCGGTATGCCAAATCTAGGTATAATTTCTTTAACAAGGACCTTTGCAACAGTAGCTGCATCTGGATTTTTAGTTGGAAAAGCTTCCACCCATTTGTAAAACATATCTATAATGACAAGACAGTACTTTTTATTTTCACATTTGTTCAGTTCTATAAAATCCATACAAATAGTATGAAATTGATACGGTGGTGTAGGGAAACTCCCTTGCTTAGGCTTCAATGCCCCTTGTGCATGATGCTTGTTACAAACATGGCATGCTGCACAAAAATTTTTTGTATAATTAGTAAATCCATACGTTGTAAACACTCGATTCACTAACTGTACCATCCCCCCCTGTTGAGACATGGCTCTGCCCATGGCTCAACAAAGCTGCATATCTAAACAAGTTAGATGGTAGAATTGGTTTCTTTTCTTTGGAGATGTACAGTCCCTTTTCAAGGATTGCTCCTCGTTTTATCTGCTTTTGTTTTTCTACATTTGTAGTAAGTGTCTGCATTGTTTTTAACATTTCTAAATCTAAAATCTCAGAGGGTTGTAATTCCTCACTCAAACGAAAAACTTCTGAGGCCGAAGCTGTCTGTTTTGCAGCTGTATCAGCCCTCGCATTACCTTTTGAAATTCTATCCTGTTGCTTGGTATGAGCTACGCATTTGCAAATAGCTACTTTTTGAGGTAACTGAATAGAGTCTAATAAATCTAAAATGAATTGCGCATGATTAATTGGCTTACCAGTAGATGTTATCATTCCTCTATTTTTCCACTGCTGCGCAAAAACATGTACAGTAGAAAAAGCATACAGGCTATCAGTAAAAATATTCACTTTCTTACCTTCTGCTAAGGTACATGCCCTCGTCAAGGTAATCAACTCTGCTGCTTGTGCAGATAAGTTGTGTGGTAAAGATTTTGCTTCTAAGATCTCGGTATCAGAAATGACTGCATACCCCACTAGAGTCTGTCCTGTAGGACCCCTCCTGCACGAGCCGTCCACATAGTATGTCACCTCGGCATCATCCAAGGGAACATCTGTAAGGTCTTGTCTAGGTAATGTCTTTTGCTCAATCTCCTGCAGGCAGCAGTGTGGTTTGCCATTTGCAGGGGTTGGGAGCAAGGTTGACGGATTCAAAGTTGTGCATCGTTCAATTGTCATATGAGGCTGGCTCAACAGTATAGTCATACAGGAAAGATGTCTAGCAGGAGAAAGATATGCTACCTTTTCTTGCAGTAAAATAATTGCGACTGCATGAGGCACTCTCAATGTGAGAGGGTGGAACAACACTACTGAGGCTGAAGCCTGCACTGCCATTGCAGCTGCAACTACTGCTTGTACACAGTGGGGCAAGGATCGCACCACTGGGTCTAACTGTGATGAATAGTAAGCTATGGGGCGTTGTCTGTCCCCATGCTGCTGTGTCAACACTGATGTCATATAACCTTGCTTACAGTCTACAGTTTGAAAAAATCACTTATGATTTGGTAATCCTAAAACTAAGGAAGATGCTATCAGTTGTTTTCGCTTGCAGAAAGCTTCTTCTGCTTCTGGTGTCCACTGTAATAAATCCTGTGCTGCCATCGGCTTTTTGAATATCAAATTAGTCAGCGGAGCAGATTCCAAAGCATAATTTGGTATCCAACTCCGACAAAAGTTAGTAGTTCCCAGGAAGGACATCATTTCCTTCTTGGTAGTTGGTCTAGGTGCTTGTAATATTGCTGTTTTTCTGTCTTCATCTAATATTCTGCCTTCTTTGGATATTACATATCCCAGGTATTTAACTTGTTTTCTCCAAAGTTGCAGTTTGTTTTTGTTTACCTTGTGTCCTTGAGTAGCTAAAAATTGTAATAATGCTACAGTATCTTCTCTACATTCTTGCTGGGTGGGGGCTGCCAGCAGAATGTCGTCTACATAAAGTAGAATTTGACTACCTTTCGGTGGGATAAATCCCGCCAGGTTACTTGCCATTTCTTGTGCAAATATTGTTGGACTCTCACAATATCCCTGTGGTAATCTCTTATATGTATACCATTTCCCCTGGAATGTAAATGCAAACCAATGTTGGCTGTCAGGGTGTATCAGTATTGAGAAAAATGCATTGCTAATATCTACCACAGAAAAATACTTCTGCTGAGGTTTCAAATCATTCAATAAGGTGTGTGGATCTGGCACCATTGGTGCCCTGGCTATAACTGCGTCATTTACAGCCTGTAGATCTTGGACCATACGCCATTCCCCATTTGCTTTCCTAACAGGAAATAAGGGTGTATTACATGGTGAATCGGGAGATTCTATTAAGACTCCTTCCTTAAGTAAGGCTGCTATTATAGGTTTGATCCCCATCTCTGCATCCTTCCTTAAGGGATATTGTCTTTTCTGAGGTCTAAACGCTGATTTTGGCGTAATAGTAACTGGTCCTGCTGTACGAATAAATCCTACATCTGATTTCCCTGTTGACCAGAGAGTCTCTGGTATGTCTTGCAAGGCTTTTTCCTCTTCTTCCAGTAAGAGTAATACTCAGCTATCCTCATTGGCCTGTGAGTGCACAGCTGGGTGTGTCTGTGTTATCCAATTCAATTTCTGCTTCTATACTCCTTGTTCAGAGAGTTCTAACTCTGTCTGTTTTTCCCACCTTGTGACTTTTTCTCCTAAGTCTGCCCACTTCAAATTTCTATTTTTAGTTAAGCTCACATGTGGCAATCGATTAGATTTGTAAAGTGCTAAAAATTCCTGGGGCAATGAACAGCTTATTACACTGTTTCCTTCTGTGTCCCAGTACAAGCTTCGTACTACTAGCCTGTTCGCATGGTTTTGAAACAACTCTTGCTCATATTCTTTATCAGGTCCTGGTCTATTACAGTAATATAGAGTACAATGCAACAAATGCTGTTTGTCAGTGTCAAGGGAGGGGGATTTACTGATGGCTACGTTCATCAGGTCTTCGGTTACTGCCCCTGGACTAGTCGTAACCAAGTCCTGGCTGTACCAATAATATGTCCCACCATCCGGTCACACTACAGAAGTATCCATTTGTCGCTGTGCTTCCATACCCTGCATGGTTGGGACTACGGCTATGCCAAATATCTGCATTAAGTCTCTGCCCAAGAGATTTACTGGGCATTTTGTAGAAACAACAATTTTGCTTTTCTGGGTCATTCCTGAGACGGGGTCAGTTATTGCTATGTCATGGGAGAGTGGCTCCCGATACAGCTGTCCATTAGCTGCTTTTACTAGTATGTAATCTGGTGATTCTGAATCTTCTGGTAGTTTGGAAGGATGTATCAGGGTTCATGAAGCCCCTGAGTCACACAAAAATTTGACTTCCCTCCCCTCTACCAGAAGTGTAACTTCCGGTTTTGTGTCTGCTAAGTAGAGCTCTAGGCTCAATAATGCTAAGTCCAAAATTTCATTTTCTTCATCATCTATAAATTCATGTACATCCTCTACCCCTTCTGTCACATCCTCTACCCTTGCCACCACACTCGCATTTGTCTTTTCCTGTTGTTCTCATCCAGTGATTCCTGACTATCATATAGTCATTCCTCACCCTCCTTATCTTCCGTAGTTACCTTTTTATTTAGCCTGCAATCCCTTGCCAAATGTCCTTTTTTCCCGCATTTAAAACATTCACCCCTTTTCTTTCTTTCTTCAAAATCTTCTGATCGTTTATCAGATTGTTTGTTTCCCTGGGCATTTTTCTTACCCTTTTTCCCGGTTTGTACTACAAAAACTTCTGACCCATCTTCTACTGCAAATACTTGAGTTTTCTTTTTCTTTTTGCTATTAAAATGCCTTTCTGCATGTCTTGCATATTCAAGTAATGACTGTAATCTACTTGTACGATGATCTACCATGTGCTTTGTAATAAAGCTGCTAATGGGAGTTATACTACCTTTTAAGAATGCGTTCTTTAGCTGCTGCTCATATGGGGAATCATGTGTTTGATCTTCGGGTATCTGCATTCCGCAGTAGTTATTAAAACACTCTAATAATCTAGCATAATATCTATCAACAATTTCACCTTCTTGTTGTATGCACTGATTAATGCAAGTCCAATCAGCCCTAGGCTTCCATTTTTTCAGAGATTCGGTCTGTCAGACCTTTTACTCTGTTATCCTGTTCTGCATTACTATGTGGGAGTGGTCTGAGCTCTGCGTCACGGGGATTCCAGTTGCCACTGATCATGTGCCAATCTGGACCTACAATTTGCCTAACTACTTTTTCTACTTCTTCTCCATTTAAATGGTAACTTAACCTCATGCCCTGTAAGTCTTCTAAGAATTTCCTGAAATTAACTTTCGGATGGGGAATTCCCTCTGTGGCTTTCCGGATATCTTCCGGTGTCCACGGTCTATAAACTAAGAAAGTCGGATCCTGTCCTGCCTGTGGATTTGGTACTTCTATGAGTGGACATATCTCTTCCTCACTCATAGCTTGTGAATTTCTATTCATTTCGTATAATTCAATCTCCCCTCTCAAGTTACGTGTTCGAGACCTAGTCTCAATAGGATCCCTGACAAACGGTTTTGATTTTGTAGGAACAGCTGGGTATAGCGGAGATGGATCAGCTTGTCCACTCGCTTCATATTCTGATAAGGGAAGCGGAGGGGGTGAAGGGGGGGCTGTTGCTATTACCAAGTTATTATCTTCTTTGTCTAAGAATATTGCTTTTGAATTTTTAATCGTTTGTTCTCTGCGATTTGCTTCCTCAAGCCACCTATGTGCCTGAGGGACTCCTAATTGCCATTGCTTTTTTAACTGACCTTTCGCGTCTGTTTTAAGTTGTCTGACGAGTTTAATAAGTGCAGGTTTATCTAAATTACCATCAAATGTGTATTTATCAACCCATTTCGTATAGTACTTAACATTATCGGCAGGCTGTAATTGCATGTATTTCGCGTCTTCAGTTAGGGGCGGGTCTCAGGAACTTTTCGTGCACTGATTTCCCATGTTGCCTTAGCTAAGCTGTAAATTGTTACGTAACCCTTCTTATCACGTGGTACCACAGTTCTACACCTTTTCACAGTTTATCTAGAATAACTGTCTACCTATTCTGTTTCCCTGATCTATGACAAGACAGTAACCTTTTTGTCCCTGATCTGCACATGCAAATCTTCCTGACAAAAAAACAGTTCTGCAACTAGTCCCTGATCTAAAACAGAAAAAGGTAAATTCCTCCTCACCTGACCCTCCGTGAGTCGATCCACCAGATCATTGACTCGTCCTCCAATCCCAGATCAGAAACAGTGGCTGGCCTCTTTCGAATGACAATTCAGTCAGAGGTCTTTCAAAACAGAAGAGCCGATTTGGCCTCTTCTCCATACGGATACATGCCACCGGGCCCAATTCTGATGTAGACCTAGAGCGAGAGGTACTTTCCGGTCCGAAGGACCAAACTGTCAAAGGAAAAATATACTTTAAAAATTATCAAAACATGGTAGGTTCAGGTTAAGGCACTTTAATCTTGCAGCAAGGAGACAAAAACGTGCTATTACAGAGTTTGTCTAATCAGAAACAGGAAATACTTTCACTTTTATACACTTTCTAATAAGACATTGCCTACCAGGCTGACGTAACAAATTACTAGTCTTTTCATCATCACTTGTTGACCATCAGTCTCATGAATTTCTGCTGATTTATCAATTTTTGTGAGAAACTTCCTAAGGAAAACAACATGTCCTTGGTTACCACCGGTTAGATACATGTTATGTTGCCATTCAAGGTACTATGGCTAATTCAAGCACAAAGCTAGCAGTTCATTTCTCTAATAACCCTTTGTCTACATTATCTCTAAGCTGCTGCAGCTGTACATGTTCTCATGCTTCGAAAAGAGCTGATTGTTTAGAATCATTACATTTACAGAATATAGCATTGTTCATTCATTCATTCCTGACCTAGCAGATAAGCACCTGCTTCTCAAGTACATTTCCAAAAGGCATAAACATGAATATTGCTGTGCTAGCAATTACTAGGTCAGAGGGCATCTTGCAAGTTTCAGAAAGCACACTGCAGTTTCAAAAAGCATCTTTTTCAGTCTCATATGAAACTCAATTTATGTATAACACAGTGCATGTAAAATAGAATGAAAAACGTGTTAACTCTTTTAACTATTAATTAGCATTAAGCATACACACATTAATACATATTTTTCTAACACAGAGTCTCACTTAGAACAAATCCATCATTTTTACATAAAGTTTGCTCAGAGACAAATTTCAACCAATCTATTGAATTGCACGTATTTTTCCCTAAATACACTAATAAGATAGAACATATGCTGCACAAACTTGATGTTCACAGACAGCTTTGATTCTATTTAGACAGGACCAAACATTTCAGGAAAACAGAACAGCTCTTTGTCTCCTATTCAGAGTCTAAAAAAGGTGTTCCACTGGTGAAAACCACTTTATCAAAATGGTTATCAGGTTGTATTTCCTTCACTTACAGTTCAGTGACTACACTGTTACAACAGAAGATAAAGGCCCACTCTACTAGAGCTGTATCTACTTCATCAGCCTTTACTGCTAAATTACCATTAGATACTATTTGTGCAGTAACTACTTGGTCAAAGCCTCATACCTTCATCACTCATTACAAAGTAGACAAAGCCTCCAGGGACAGAGCTTCCTTTGGTTCCAATGTCCTGAAGAACATCCTCGCATGAGCCACCCGAGAAAGATGGTGTTTGGGACGTTACCCATCAGTAAGAATGAACGGCGAGCTAGAACAGCTACACATAAAGAAGTTATGTACTCACCATAACATTCCATGTGAGTTATCTCCCCTTCGTTCTTACGTCCCACCCTCCAACTCCATCCAGATTTCTTGAGAATTCAAGTATGTCATGGCTGTATTGTCTCTTATTTATATATTTTTCTAATCTTGGTATATTAGGAGTGGCATATGATATATTAGCAGCAAACAAGATCTGAGGATAGCACCAGGGCATCATGGGATAGGGAGTAGGCCTCGAGCTGGTTGAAGACCTTGAGCTTTTGTATCTGGCTGAGTCGGAGCCGAGGATGGGCTCCGAACCCATCAGTAAGAATGAGGCCGAGATGAACAACTCACATGGAATGTTATGGTGAGTACATGACTTCTCTCTCTCTCTCTCTCTCCATTTTTTTTTTTTTTTGTGTTCAGAACCTTTGTCAAACTTTTCCATCAGAACAGCCATGGTTTTTCTTTATCTGTTAATCTTTTATTCTGTAATAATATTACTTTTAAAGCTTGTATGTGTCTTCTTTGTGACATTCTGTTAAATCACCTTTATTGCCCTATATTACCAGTAACATGAGAAGAACCCACACAAATAGCTCACTCATAATGAAACATTTTAGTTACACTTTCTCTAATACAAACACTTAACCAAAAAAAAAAAATTAAAAATGTTGGTGTCTGTGTGAGGTATTATTTGAAATGTCTCCTTTAAATAATTAGGGAAAAAGCAATATCTCATGGACTTACTTTCTAAGCACTATATCTAGCATTTAACTCCTGATGAAGGGCACATGTTAGTCTGAAAGTTTGATTAGCTGCAATGTAAAACCTCTGCTGGTCCAATAAACGGTATCAGAACACATACATGTTCCAGTGGTCTTTGTTAGTGGGCCAGATCATCAATTTCCTTTTTATATTTTGCTGATGATGTATGAATTCTCAATGCAAGGTACAATGAGACCTTATTGCAGTCTGCAAAATATTTAGAGTTTGCAGAGAGAAATGTGCTATGTTTTATGTTAAGATCATGCATTATTTTTAAATTTTACTTTTTTTTTAAGATGAAGGATGGCTGGCTTGGGATAAAAAATATATAAGCCTTAGAAAGTAGTATGTATCTGAGACAGGACATCTGCTACGGTTTTCATGAATTATCAGTGTATTAGTTTTAGAAATGCTATGCAAGTGAGACAAGCATTTAACAAAATGACATCATTTTATGAGATAAGCTATTATGTTTTGTTACAAACTGTACTAGAGGTTTGGTTTTAGAAAGAGAATTGAAGGGGCTATAAGAAATTCTTAATGATTGGTGGTAGATGATGCACGTAAACCAAACAGACAGGAAAACAATGGAAGTGAATTTACATGCTAAAGGAATGAAGAAACCACAAAATTACTCTGTGTTGTCAATGGTAAGCATACCAGCAAGGGGCACCAGAGTGTATTACTAAGCATTCTGCAGCTCGGGAACTTCAGAATACTGTGCAGTAACTAATGTTTGTTGAAATCTAATGAATAGGTAGTGAAAGCCGTGGCTTTATTTTTATATGAAGTGAAAGTTTAAGACTTGAAGATAGCTCTGTGGAGAAATTTAGGATTCCATTAATACCCTCTGAGGGTAGAATACTATGTAAAGACTGCAGAATCTGCCAATGCATTAAGAAAACCACAGAGTTTCTACATCCCATGGGTTATAAGGTATACATTAAGTGAGACAATGTGACAGCTGTAATTTTAAGTATGTGGTTTTTGCTGTAGTTTGTTAAAGAAAGAAGTTTTTTGTTGGCAAGACAAAAGGGAAGCCGAAAACGTGAATTATGGAACACTTGAGGGATGTAAAAATGCAGGCATGCTTACAGATATTCTTTGTTAGGATTCAGTCTTTGCTTGAATAAGTGGATTCAAAGACAGCTGTGTGCTGTTAGCTAGTTCACAGTTAATCACTGCATAATAATGTGTTCATACACATGAATGTGTTGGTTAGGTTTCATAACCAGAAAGAGCCTCAAATGTGCGGAGGAGAGTAAAGCAGTTTTTAAAGCATTACATTTGATTTATTTATTTGTTCAGTTTAATCATTTATTCTTCTGCCAACTAGCAGTGTTTGCTGATAATCAACAGTACACTAGTTACTCTGTTTTTTTGTGAGTATGGGATTTATTAAGCTTTTCTCAGCGGTATCTGCAGTTGATATCACTAAATGATACAGAGTTCTTTTTTTTTCTACAAAATATATTTTGGTAAGGTCTGGATTCTTTGCTAACAGGGAGATGTAGATGTGATAATTTTTCTCATTTGTAAATGAAACAAAAAGAGGTACATGAGATTTTTCTTATAAAATTACCTCATGGGTTGGGGTTGTTATAATGGTTAAGGTGTTTACCTCACAGACACAAGGTACAGGGTTTGTTTCTTACCTTTGAGAGAAATTGGATAGGCTTAAAATGTCCCACAGTAGCAGGTAGCCTAGTACTTAACTATGAACATCACCTATGCTGTATTATATTATAATGACACAGAAGGCAAATCAGATCTTCCAGTCTGCCATCCACCAATGCAAACTGTGCACTATTTTATATTACTGCAAGAGTGATTCATTCGAACATCTACTTTTCATAGGTAGGTACTAGGCTATCTGCCCGAGGGCATTTGTAAGCCTAGCCAGAGTGTGTCAGTTTTCGCCACCCCATTGATTAATTAACTGAGCCTCTGTCAAGAAGAGCCAAAGAAGTGATCCCAGGGGTGTGTTTTCTGTTACCCATCCACTCGTCAAGGTTTCTCTCGAAGAGTGTTACTGAGGGGCTCTGCCTAATGTAGTTAGGAATTTTGTTCCAAAGCATGGGGAGTCTCTGTGACCTGGATCTATCCCTCCAGTATGTTCTATTTATTGTTGTTGTGAGGTTTAGCTCACTAGAGCGAGTGGTTCACAGGGACTTGGATTTCTTTAGGTGGAGCATGTCCATCAATTCTGAGTTGGACATGGCTTTGTAAGTCAGGCAGAGATCACCTCTGAGTAAGCGATATGCCACTGAGTACAGCCGGAGCTTTTCCAGTCGGGCTGCATAGGACATATGTTTGAGGCCAGTAATCCTCTTGGTGAGGTATTTTTGTGGTCTTTCCAGCTATTGGAATTGTGTTGTGAGGTACATCCCAAATGGAGCATTGTAGTCTATGATGGGTCTGATGAGTGATGAGTAGAGGGCCACTATAACCTCTTTATTTCTAGATGCGAACCCTTTAGTAATTAGATGGGCTACATAGAAGGATTTCCTAACTACTTTGGCAATATGATTGTCAAAGGAGAGATTACTATCTACCTGGGTCCGCAGATCTCTTTTTTTACCTCTTCTGTATTAATGGGGCTGCCACCTATGTGGTAATTCATGGGTGTTTTGTTTTTCCCAAACGGGATGACTATGCATTTTTTGGCATTTAGCTTGAGACCATGACTTTGGCACCAGGTGTCCGTCTCAGTAAGGCCCTTTAGGAGAATATCCATGTCAGACGAAGAGTCAATTATGGCTCCCAGTTTGCAATCATCGGCGAACTTGGTTAGCCATAGTTCTCCTGTGTTTGCCTGTACTTCTGAGAAGTATATGCCGAACAGTAGGGGTCCCAGGACCGAGCCTTGTGGGACACCACTTGTGACTGGTTTAGAGTCGGACCTGGAGCCCGCTATTCCTACCGTGTGAGTTCTGTCTGTAAGCCAGTTGGCAACCCATCTTGTTACGTAGGGGTTTATGTTCAGGCTGGTGAGTTTTTCTATAATTCCTGAGTGGGGAATGGTGACAAAAGCCTTGGCGAGGTCAAGGTAGGGTGTGTGAACCACCTTCCCCTCATGTATGGCTTTGGTGACTGTCTCAAAGAAGTCAACCAGGTTTAGTAGGCATGATCTGCTTTTAACAAAGCCGAACTGGGTCGGATCAAGTGTTTGGAGGTTCCCAATGTCTTTGTTAATGAGTTCCATGATGATGTGCTCCATAGCCTTGCAGACCAGGCTTATGATGCGATAGTTACCAGGGTCAATTGTGGCCCCTCCTTTGTGGAGTGGAATAACGTTGCTGTGTTCCATTCTATGGGCACATAGCCTGTGGAGAGGCTGAGGTTGAACAGTGTGTTTAGGTGGGGGGTTAGTTCGTTCTGTAGTTCGTGCAAGACGCAGCCTGGGACACCATCTGGCCCCATTGATGCTGTGCTTTTGGCTTTTGAAAGGGCTGTTTTCACCTGTGCATCTGTGATTTCTGGGACACTACACTTTTCCGGTATTGTTGTGGGCCCTTTTGGGGGTGAAAGGGGGTGAAGTTTGCACTGAATCTATCTGCCAGGATGTTGGCAATATCAGTAGGTTCAGTATATTTTGTGCTATTTTGCACTAGCTCAGAGCATATCTGCGAGTTGCCACTTAGATTCTTGACATAGCTAGAGAAGGCTTTGTGGTTATCTTTTGAATCCTTGGCTATTTTTCTTTCGAAGTTAGCCTTGGATGATTTTATGAGGGACCTTAGTTTCTTACTGATACTGATCAGGGATGTCTTTCCTTCTTGGGATTTGCTTTTTTTCTGAACTAGTTTCCTCCTTCTATTGTATAGCCTGTTTATGGCAGGGGTCCACCAGACTGGTTTCCTTCTCTTAGGGGAGTGAGTCTTGGTTTTGCTAGGGATGGCACAATCCATGCATCCTTGTAGGTGCTCATAGAGTGCATTTGTAAAGGCTTCTGCATCAAGGACACTGTTATCCTTTAGCGTGAGGGCTGTGAAACTTACCACCTCTGTCTTAAGTAAGGTGAAGTTTGCTATAGAAAAGTTTTTCACTATGGTTTCCTTGGTTGGGGGTGATGTGTGATGTGGACATCCAGAGTGATTAGTTTATGGTCTGATCTAACCAGTGATGGGTTGACCTCTGGAGCGGAACACCTGTCGCCCATGTTGGTGATGACCAGGTCCAATATGTTTTCACCTCTGGTAGGGGAGTTTACCAGCTGATCCAGGGCATTTGAGTTGATAAATTCCAGGAAGCGCTGGACCTGGGAGTTTGTACTTGAGTAGTTTTCCCACTTAACGGTAGGGTAATTGAAATCGCCCAATATCAGGGTGTTCGGTAGGACCTTCATGTTTTCCAGTGTCTCCAGAATGGCTGAGTGGTGTTCCTGGGTCATGGAGGGAGATCTGTAGCAGGCCACAATTTGCATTGCAGATTTGCTCGATGTAAGTTGCACATGGATGATCTCAGTGGTATCATGCTGCGCCACTAACCTAGAGTTGTAGGTATCCTTGATGAATATGGATACACCCCCTCCTTTTGTGTTTCGGTCCATGTTCTGTGGCCGAAATGTGTGGTATGACTTGTAGCCCGGTAGTGCTGGGGTGCTCTGTGGAGCCTTGAACCAGGTTTCAGTTACTGCACAGATGTCGACGTTCTCCATGCTGAGGAGTGGTTTGAGCGTGTGCATTTTGAGATTTAAACTGCTGGCGTCGAGTAGCATAACCCTCATTTTTTTATTTGTACTGTTTACGGAGGTGGGTTTGCCTTTTGAGCCTTGCCTAAAAAAGGCACTATGGGTTCAGCAAGAGCCTTGGCCAGAATTCGAAAGTCTAGGGTTAACAGGTGCAAGCCGCCTCTTGTGAAGCAACGTGGCTTGTCGAGCATGTCTTCCCAGGCTGACAGATACTGGATCCCCTTTGAATGACACCAGAAGCTTAGCCATTTGTTGAAATTGATCATTTTTTCTTTATACTGCAGTATCATTCTTGGTGAGGGCAGGATGCTACTCAGGGTCAGGGTCATACCCGCCTCGGCTACATGATCAGAGAGCTCTTCCATGTCTGTTTTCATGTAGTCCAGGGAGGCACGTCTCAGGTCATTCACTCCAACATGAACAATGGCAGAGTCATATTTGTACTTGTTCTGGAGTGACCTGAGTGCTTGTGTTATGTGGCGGATTCTAGCTCCTGACAGGCAGCTAACAGTAACCTTCTCCTTGTCCAGCCTAGTGAATGGGATGTCAGTTTGCCTGACTATAGAGTCATCTGTTACTAGTGTGTTAGGTATGTTATTTTGCCTTAAGGGCTGTGATTGTGCGGCACACTGAGTTTGTGTTTTATGTGTTGTCTGGTTTGTGACTGGAGGTGTAGGTTTTTTGGGTGTCTGCTTTGGAGGTCTCTGATGCTTTTGCAGGTTTTTATTTAGAGCCTCCGAGTATGATTTTGTGTATTTATGTGTATTTTTTGCTAGTGCTGGTTTAGTATGTCTTTGTGAGGCTGGAGGTGTGATGCAAGTGTTAAACTTCTCCTCATGACTGCCTGTTTCAGTCTTGGGTGGAGAGAGCTTAGCTTCCAGTTTAGCTATATAATTGCATCTCTTGCATATGTTAATCTTTTGTGGTAGGAGAGGGTTGTCTGTGTACATGAGACAGTTGTAACATTGCCTTAGGATACCCAGGTTCACCAGCTAGGCTGGAGAGTATACCTGAAATCGCCCTTTGGTCATGCCTGAATAGTAGGGTGAGCTGCTTAGTCGCTTGGTTGGTGAGGGGTGAATAATGAGCCTTGCCCTGCTGGGCAATCAAGTATCGGGGTATATTAGTGCTTGCCATTAGATCTGAGCAAGTGCTGGATGCAGGATGCTTTTTAAGTGCATAGGTTGAGAGTTACACTACTTTCAAGGGAAGAACTGAAGAGGAGACTTGGTGGAGCTGGGAATAATTTAGCCCTAGCTAACCGGTGCTGCCTGGACGTGCAAAACCGTGCAAATGCGTTTTTTACAGCAGGGAAATGAAAGAGAAAATTAGCCCAAAATGGCCTTTAAACCACTAACATCTGGGCTGGAACCACTTCTCCAGGGACAGATCGCTGCTTAAACTCCCTCTCTCACAGGTGAACAGAGAAACCTCCTTCTATCCAAGTAAGGTAGGGGCAACACAGATGGTAAGGTCTTACAGAACTGTCAAGTAAAAAAGTAAAAGGAATCCCAGAAGACAAAGCTGTAGCACAATTCTTTTAATAAAAACAAACCTTGACAACAAATGGTGAGCGCTTTTGCACCAAAGTGCTTCTTCAGACAAATAACATCACAGCAAAACACATTCATATAATAAAACAGCAGAGGCTACATATGGAAGCTTGTTGGCAACATTGAGTGATTCCCAGAGGACTGAGGGTCATGCTTATGCCTTCCTATGGGGATAGCTATAGTGAACTACTTACTAATGGTAACGTTTGAACCTGGAACACAGTTATGCCTACATTCGCCTCTTAATAGAGTTTTTTACACCTATTGAGAGTGAGCTACTAACAGCAATAGAACAGCGGAAGCAATGTTTGCTAAATAGCTGTGATTGTGAAGCATGTATATCTGCTATTGAAGATATAGTAGATTTTGCTGTTTTTTGGTTTCCCAGACTAGCCTTTTGGAGGTATATTGAACTATGTGTCTTACAGAACTGTACTTTCTGTTTCAGTTGGATAGAGAAGTATGGGCTGCCATTACTCATCACTAAAAACAGTAAATTTTCTAAAGATAAAAAAAAATAAACAAAAACACTCTAATCTCTATAGAATCCATCCATCCACAACAATTTTTCCCATTTTTGCACATGTAGTTGGGGTGTCACTTCAACAGTGACAATCTACAGCCAACATTCACACCGTTGGCTGGCTAGCCCTGTCACTGTTGTGCTTTTGTGCCAAACACACACACACATGCACTATGGCCAAGTTAGAGTGCCCAGTCCACCTCCTGCATGTCTTTGGAGTCTGGGAAATCAGCACACCCAGAGAAAACCCACTTAAAAAAAGTTTTTTCCACACAGGCCTCCTTTCCACCTCATGCCCCAGCTTCTTAATTATTCTCATTCCAAGGCCACACAGCTCCCAAGGGAAAGGGTGTTTACTTTTGCTGAGGATGTGTAACCTGATAGAAATGAATGGTGAGATTATAGTCACATCCTAGGAGTCAGAAAAATGCTCACTGCTCATGCTAATTCCTGGGTGCAGGTTGGTCAATTAGTACAATAGTAAGAAAATATGATTCAGGGAGAGGTATGGCCGCAATGAGAAAGGCCTCATTCTTGGCTGATTAGCATATCTGTGAATTGCACACTGGTGTTGTCAGACCTGACTATGCTTGTGTGCCTTAGCATACCATGTATCACATTAGCAGATGCACACACGCACGCACTCTCAGACATTCCCACACACATATACCCATATACACTCATCCACAAACATGCAACCTCACAGACAATCACATTCACAGAAACACTTACATACACATGCTCCACCATTTATACACACACACACACACACACACACACACACACACACACACACACACACACACACACTCGGACTCTTGGTTCCCTGCCTAACCCCCCCCCCAGTGTAGCCACCAAGGCAGACACACACACACACACACACACACACACACACACACACACATATGCTCATGTGGTTTCACAGACATGTACAGACTAAAACCCACCACACTCATGCCTTCACTGAAGTTACCTGCACTGCAAACAATCAAATAGGAGTGAATGGGTGACTACCATGCTTTTACAGTGGTCATGTTTGCCTCTTAAAATAAAATTTTACTCAGCTGAGGGATTAGCCTAGTATATTGAGAGCCACAGATATGTTTAGCAGAGGGCACGTGGCTAATTAGCATTAGCCACTCCCTTGGACTACCTCATTAGCATGTAGATCTGCCTGCAAGAAAACCCTCTGCACTGAGACCTCCATGATGAGAAAGCTTCAGCAGTACAGTAGTCAGTGAATCAGTGAGGTATAGCAGGGTGGAAAAAAGTTCTGAGCTAGGACTTCCTCATCATGTAAATCCTTTCTGAATCCCAGTGAGAGACTTTTATAGTCTTTAGGAAAGCTAATGTTTTGAAAGTCAGCTTTGTAGATGGAACCCAAAGTCCAGTGTGACATTATAGTATCTGCTGAACATGTGGGGTTTTGGTAAACATTGACTGAAGTATGAAACTGTAATATCTAAGTAAAATAAGCAATCCAGAACCACGAGTAAAAAGAGAATTCAATCGCAAGTAAGAAACTTTTGCATTAAAAAATGCTTCTTCAGGCAAAACTCTTGAGATTAAATTCTCTTTTTTACTCATGGCTCCAGATTGCTTATTTTACTTGGACATTTATTTATCTAGCGAGTCCAGACTTATAACCCAGAGTATTTGTTAGCAGGAGATTAATAGCATCCCCCATAAAGTACATTATCACCATATATCACAGACAAAAATTTGTGATAAGCCATCCAGTCATCCAGACTGGCTTTATAGTTTGCCAGAGAAGTACTGTGCTTCAAATTTGAGGGAAGCCCATTCCAGAAATGGGGGAATCTGTTGGGTTAGGGACCTGCCTCACTAGCTGATACTGTTAATGTAGTGGTATATGTTTAGGTCTTTAAAGTGAGTGTTTGCTTTACCAGCAGTTTTATTAAGTAAAAAAGTTCAAAAAGTACAAGAATGATCATAGCACAGAAGACTGAATACAGATCACCTGTCTGGAGCCAATATGAGGTTGCATGGAGCGATAGGGATTTTGGTCTGTCAGAGTAGCTAAGAGTTCTAAGACCTGCGACCATTTTGGTGAGAAAATGTTGAAGATTGTCGAGTTTGTTTTGCTACATTGTGAGATACATGCCAAAGGAGACATTAAATTTAATGATGGGCCTAATAAGAGAGAATAAAGAATAAAGTGATACTATAACTTTTGTGGAATTCAGAGACATACCTTGAAGAATAACAGTGGTATTCATACTCCAGAAGTTTATAGCTACATAGCAGTTACCTGCAAAGAATGCCGCAACATGTATATGCAATAAAGGTGACCACAGGTTATTTATGCTGAATAAGGAAAAGCAAAGACATTTTGAAAAATTGCTTACTTACGGCAAAAGCTCAAAGTATATAAAGTTAAGCATCCAGTATCTGTCTGCCTAGGATGATATGACTGAAAGACCTCGATGCTTTGCCAGAGATGGCCTGCATCTGTCACTCCTGGGCTTCCAGATACTGGCCAAGGCTCTTGCCACCCCTATAGTGCTTTTTTTAGGTGGTGTTCCAAAGATCAAATTACGATCGTAAGAGCTACAAACAAATGCAATCTGTGAGTCATGCTGCTCAATGCTAAAAATCTAAATCTCAAAATGCACTCGCTCGAAGCACTCCTTAAAATGGAGAACATCGATGTTTGTGCTGTAACACCCCTGCACTACCAGGCTATAACTCATTCCATAACTTTCGGCCCCAGAACTTTGACTGAAGCTCCAAAGGCGGTGGTGTTTCCATATTCATAAAGGATGCGCACACCTCCAGACTGGTAGCCCAACATAACGCATCTGAGATACTTCAGGTGTAGCTAACATTGGGTAAGACAGTGATTCAGGTCGTAGCCTGCTATAGGTCCCCAACCATGCCCCAAGACTCACACTCCACATTCCTAAGCACCCTGGAGAATATTAGGGTCCAACCTAACACTCTCATACTGGGCGACTTCAACTATCCCTCTATTAACTGGGAAAACTACTCATGTACCAATACACTTGCCCAATGCTTTCTGTTATTCATTAATTCCAATGCCCTGGACCAGCTCGTTCTTACCCCCACTAGAGGTAGCAACATCCTTGACCTAGTCATTACTAACATGGGCGACCATTGTTCTACATCAGTAGTCAACATCTCCCTGGTTAGATCTGACCACAAACTAATCACCTTGGAAATCCACACCCTCCTACCCCCCACCCCCCACAAAGGTAACCACCATGAAACATTTCTCCAAAGCTAACTTTGGGCTCCTAAAAACAAAGGTGGCTAACTTCACAGCACCCATGCAAATGGAGAATAGTTGCATGACCGCTGAATCATACACCAATCCACTGTACAAACACATACACAAATGCATGGATCTCGCCATACCCAATAGAACCAAGATGCTCTCCTCAAAAAAAGGAAGCCAATCTGGTGGTCCCCTGCCATAAACAAACTCTACAACAGAAGGAGGAAACTGATGCAGAATAAGGTGAAGTCCCAAGACTGGAAAAACTCCCTTATCAGCCTCAACAAAAGGTTGAGATTCCTCATCAAATCCTCCAAAGCTAGCTATGAAAACAGAATTGTAGCAGATAGTAAAGACAACCATAAGGCCTTCTATAGTTATGTAAAGAATCTCCACCACAATACCCAGATTTGCTCTGAGCTACTGCACAATGGTACTTCCTATACCGAGCCAACAGATATTGCCACTATACTGTCCGACAGATTCGGTGCTAACTTTACCCTCTCCCCCCCAAAGGACCAGTCACAATACGAGTAGATTGCCAGGCACACAGTATTACTGCTGTACAGGTTAAAACAGCACTGCCCAAGGCCAAGAATACAGCTTCTATGTGACATGACAATATCCCTGGCTGTGTTCTACATGAACCACAGAGTGAACTGGCACCTCACCCGTGTGCCCTGTTCAATCACAGCCTCACCTCAGCCTTTGTCCCTACCGAATGGTGCACTACTACAGTCATTCTTCTCCACAATGGAGGAGCGACTACAGACCCTGGGAATTATCACCCCATTAGCCTGACGAGTCTGATATGCAAAGCTATGGAATGCATCATCATCATGGACCCAATAAACAAGGATATAGGGAATCTCCAAACTCTGGATTCTATAGAGTTTGTTTTGTGATGGGTAGATCATGCCTGCTCAACTTGGTCGACTTCTTTGAGTCAGTCACCAGAGCTGTGGATGAAGGCAAGGTGGTTCATACAGCCTACCTTGATCTGGCCAAGGCCTTTGATGCTATTCACCACTCAGGAATCATAGAAAAACTCACTAAGCTAGGCATCAACCCCTATATCACTAGGTGGGTTCCTGGGTCCGCTCCGTTATAACAACCAAGACTAGCGATGCTTGAGTTCTCTAGTCCTTTAGAAAGGGTTTAAGTGATACCTTACTATTTAGACCTGGGGGTTTGTCAGCTTGTAGCTGTAGAATCCATTTCTGTTTTAGAGATTCAGTCTTATTCTTGAGGTCACCACCCCTGATATTAGCATGCACAAGTTCTAAGGCTAAAAACTTAAATTTATGGCTAGGGCCTGCTTGAATAGCATGCATAGCTAAGGCACTAGATTCTTTTGCAAAAAAAAAATGCATAGTCATCCCCTTTGGGAAAAACAAAGTGCCCACAGACTACCACATAGGAGGTAACACATTAAGTACGGAGGAAGTAATTAGGCATTTGGGGGCCCAAGTACATAGTAATATCTCCTTTGACAATCACGTTGCCAAAGTGGTAAGAAAAACCTTCTGTATAGCCCACCTCATCACGAAAGGTTTCACATCTAGATCAAGAGAGGTCTTTGTGCCACTCTATTCATCACTCATCAGGCCCATAATTGAGTACAATGCCCCATTCGGTATATACCTTACCCGACACCTGCAGCAACTATAAAGACCCCAAAAGTACCTCACCAAGAGGATAAAGGGACTCAAACAGATGCCCTATGCAGTTAGGCTAAAGAAACTCCAGCTCTACTCAGTTGCTTACCGCCTACTCAGAGGCGATCTGTGCCTGACATATAAAACCATGTCCAACCCAAAATTAATGGACATGCTCCACCTCAAGAAATTCAAATCCCTTAGAGCTACACGTTCTAGAGACATAAACCTGAGCACAGAAATAAATAGGACATGCTGGAGGGACAGATTCATATCCCAGAGACTCCCATCACTCTGGAACAAAATCCTAATCCAGGTTAGGCAGAGCCCCTCACTGTCCCTCTTCAAGAGAAATCTTGACGAGTGGATGGGAGATCGAAAGTATACCCCCGGGATCTCTTCTGGGTCCCTGCTAGACAGAGGCAAAACAAACAAACCGTAAAGGGACTATATTCTGTGACCTACTATTCATAGGCACTGTTTACAAATCTAAAAGGGTGGCAAAAGCCAAACACACTCTGGTTAGGCTTATAAATGCCCCAGGGCAGATAGCCTAGTATCAACTTGTGAACCTATAATATCTCTCAAATGTTCAAGGATCCTATCCTTAAATGCTCTGTTAGTCTTACCGATATAATAAGAAAAACAAGTAGTACAAAAACAAAAATACACCAAATTCTTGGTATGACAATCTGCATAAAAACTAGTGGTTGTTATAACAAATGATGTTAAGTTGTCAATCTCGCCTTCATTCTTGCTGGATGGGTTCGGAGCCGAACCTCGGCTCCGACTCGGCCGAATACTAAAGCTTGAGAGCTATTTTTACTGGCTTGAGGCTATCCTATGTCCCATAATGCTAGGCGAAATATACCCAGATCTCGTTTGCCGCTTAGCTACAAGGTTGCGTTTTTCACCGGCTCCAGGTCATATATTTTTATTAATAACTTTTGAGGTAGTTTTTAGTCAGTTTTTTTATCCTTGTTTGTTCATTTAGTATCAGTATAGTTAGCGACTAGTCTTCCCTCCTCTTTAGTTGCTATTTTCCCATTTTTTCCACCCTTAAGGTGGTTGGGCCTCTGACCCTCCCCTTGTAGTACAGTTTTCCCCCGGTTGTTCTCTGTGTGTGTGGAATTCTGTCCTTCTACTTAGTGGTAGTTCCCTATTTTATAGTAAATTGTTATCATAGTTTAGGGGATTATGTGTTGTTTTTTGTACAGTATGTCTAAGGGTACTAAGGTATCGGGTTTCAAGAAGTGTGACTCGTGCTGTCAGAGGATGTCTCTGACAGATGGTCACACTTCTTGTGTGTATTGTTTGGGCCCTCTGCACCTGCAGGACTCGTGTTCCATCTGCCATGCTTTTAGCCCTAGAGTCCTGCAGGAGCACAGAAACAAACTTATACTTAGAGGCTTGTTAAAGCCTGAAGATTCCCCGGCTATGACTATGGCTGGGAAACCTTCAAAGCCCGCCAAATCGTCGGCTCCATGTTCGGAGCCGGCACCGAGCGGTGCCCTTGCTGCCTCGTCGGTTCCGGCTGGAACCGAGGCATCTAGACCTCAGTCGGCTCCGACTTTAGTGTCGGAGCCATCCCCGAGCAGAAAGCGCTCCAGGTCTCCATCTCTCGCATCGGTTAGATCGGCTCCGAAGCCTCCACTCTTTTCGGAGTGGAGCCATAGATCTCATTACTCTAGGTCTTCCAGGCTTTCGGACCATGACCTCGAGAGGGTAGTCAGCCGGCTTTTAAAGTCGCAGGCACTGGCCCAGTTGCTACATAGCCTGTCTCAACAGACAGGGGCTACCCCTACACCCGCTCAAGTTCCTCCTCCGACTACCATGCTGAGTTTGGAGCTGGAGGTCGTCAAGGTGAGTACTGCGGGGGCGTCGGAACCAATACCCTTGTTGTCGGTTCCTTCGTCGGCTCCGATCCCATCCCTGGCTCTGTCCTTGGAGGGATCCGGGCACCGAGACTCCCTCGTCGGCTCCGAGGGGCGAGTGGCATCGGACCCTTGTCCGACCCCGCTCTCCCTCTCGGAGCTTCGGCGCAGGTGAGTTCGGCCCTGACATCGGCCTCGGAGCCGTCTCTCTCGGTGCCGGGGAGAGTTCTCATCTCTTCGGAGTTGGGTCCTTCTTCTCTGCCTGACAGGGGCGCCTTTGAGGTGATGAGGAACGTGTTGGCTCCTATACCGGCACCACGGTCGGCCTCCTCGGCCCCTCCCTCCACGGTGCCTGCTTCGGCCCCTGCCTACCCTCCTGACCCTATGCGAGGAGAACCGACGCTCCAGGCTGCCCCATTGGGCCTTTCTTCCTCTTCCGAGGCCTCCCCTGACCCTGCGGGGGAGCCCCCTCGGAATAGGACATGTAAGAGGAAACATGTTGACTCTCCTGAGTCAGTGACATCTGACACTGACCTGGATGATTCGGAAGGGTCCCCAAGGTCCCCCTCTGAGGATGTCTCCTTTTCAGACATCTTAGAGATCCTCAAACAGAGGGGGAACTGGTCTGCCCTTAACCCTTCCGAGGACGAGTCGGTGTACCTGGATGCTTCGGTTCTCGCCCTTCCATCTCCTGGGTGTCCCTGCCTTTCGACCCACTTATGGAGGTAGTGGCTCGGAAGGCGTGAACGGCTCCGGATACTATGGAACCAACTTCCCTGAGGCCCACTAAATTTATTACTGCTCCCACTGATAAGCAGTTTCTTTCCAAGGGTGTTCCCGTGGATGCCATGGTGGTGGCGGCAGCCACTAAGAAGGAGTTGGCCGACCCTTCAGTACCTGTCCATCCTCCTAATAAGGAATCTAGGACGATGGATAGGTATGGCAAGCGGATGTTTTCCTCAGCGACCTTTGCTATGCGGTCGCTGAATTACTTATGCCATTTCACCCGACTTCAGAGGGACCTTCTCAAGGAACTGGGTGAAACATTGCAGGACCCAACAGCTGCGGGGTCTCAGGACAAGATCAACTCCCAGCTAGGGACCCTGAACTCTATAGTCAACTCTTCCATGCGGCTCATCTCTTATGCAGCCGATGGAGTGAGTAGAGCCGCAGGTACGGGTGTTGCTCTAAGGAGACACGCCTGGATGCAGCTCTGCAATTTTGCTGACCCCTTCAAGGTGTCATTCACTAACACCCCCTTTGATGGTTCTGCTCTTTTTGGACCTCAAGTGAAGGACACCTTAACCAGGTGCGAACAAGAAGGCAAGACTCTCTCTGCCATGGGAGTCCATTTTTCCGCCCTTTCTAGACCATATCCTAAGGGTCAAAAGGGCGGGGAAATGTGGTTCCACAAACCTCAGGGAGTTCGGCCGGACGCACGTGGTGAGCTTCCCTCTAGAGGCAGAGGAGGAAACAGTAACAGACGCCGCCCTAGGGGCAGGGGAGGTCCGCAGAATCAGGGTAGCAGAGAATCTTTCTCTGACAAACCTTTTCAGCACCCCTGAGGAGCTGCCCGACTGTCCACCTTCGGAGGCAGTCGGGGGAAGACTTTTGCTGTACCCAGAAGCCTGGTTCTCCCTTACGCAGGACAGATGGGTACGGTCGATCATATCCGAGGGTTACAAAATCCCATTTACCCACACCCCACATCAACCAAAAGGGCCTCTTCCAGATGTTCCACCCAGTCTGAGAGACCAAGCAGCACTAGAAATTTCAAAGCTGCTTTTAAGAAGAGCCATCCAGCCAGTCCCGGCAGACCAACAAGGATCCGGAATCAACTCCAAATTCTTTTTGGTACCAAAAAAGACAGGGGACTGGAGACCTATTTTGGATCTCAGCAGACTAAACAAATCGGTTCAAAGAACAAAATTCCGGATGGTCACGCTACAGTCCATTCTTCCCTTTCTGGGTCAGGACAATTGGATGTGCTCTATAGACCTTCAGGATGCGTACTATCATATCAAAATGAACAGGCGCTACAGGAGGTTTCTCCTCTTCCAGCTGGGAGCCAGTCACTACCAATTCAGAGCCCTGCCCTTTGGCCTCACCACAGCCCCCAGGGTGTTTACCAAATGCATGGCAGTGGTTGCGGCTCACTTGAGACGTTGAGGATTCCAGGAGTTTCCATATTTAGACGACTGGCTCCTTACTGCCACCACCAGGCATCAGCTTCTTCAAGCCAGGGATTACGCTATACAAACCTGCAAAGTGCTAGGCATCTCTATAAATTTCAAAAAATCTGCTTTGTCGTCTTGTCAGCATATTACCTTCATAGGCGCCGTGTTAAGCACGGTAGAGTTGTCAGCAAAACTTCCTATGCAAAGAGTATGCGACATTCGCAGTCATGTTCAAGTCCTGCTACAAGAGGACAGGGTCCAAGCCAGGTTTGTACTGAAAACGCTTGGTCTGATGGCTGCAACAATCATCTTGCTCCCCCTAGCTCGTTTTCATATGCGGATACTATACTACAGTGGATGCTTTTTTCCCAATGGTCCTTTCAGCAGCTTCCCATGTCACATAGGATTCTCATCACTCAGTCTTGCAAACGACACCTATCATGGTGGATGGACTCACCCCAGGTGCTTCAAGGCAGACCGGTTGTTCTCCCCCCCTCCGGTTGCCACCGTGACAACGGACGCCTCCCTGATCAGGTGGGGGGGGGGCATTTTCAGGGCAGGACAGTCCAGGGCACATCGAGTGCCACTTGCACATCAATGTCCTGGAGATGAGAGCGGTCCTGTTGGCGTTGCAGGCTCTCCAGGACTCTCTTCCCACTGGAGCGACTGCAATGCAGACAGACAATATGTCTGTAGTATGGTACATCAACAAACAGGGCGGAACCAGGTCCTACCCTCTTTGTCGGGAAGCGCTCAGACTCTGGCAATGGGTGATCTCTTCTCAGCATTTTCTGGTAGCAAAACACATTCCCGGGAAGTCCAATGTCATAGCAGACAAGCTGAGCAGGGAATTTCTCATGCCCTACGAATGGTCTCTCAACCAACTAGTAGCAGACCAAATCTTCAGAAAGTGGGGGCAGCCTTGCTGCGACTTTTTCGCAACCCCTCAAAACAGCAAGTGTCAAGACTTCTTCACCCTCTTCCGGGCCTCTCTCCCAGAGACGCTGTAGTCCACGATTGGCCCAGGGGTCTCCATTATGCTTTCCCCCCCTTTCCCGTAATCACTCTGTTAGTCCAGAAAGCAACTGCCTTGAGATCCAGGATGATCCTCATTGCCCCTTACTGACCTTAACAAGTCTGGTTTCCGTTCCTACAACGTCATCTACTGGAGCAGCCCTGGCATCTGGGCCCTGTACCAGACCTCCTGACCCATCAGTCGGGCAGGCTGCACCAATCCCTGTCATCTCTCAACCTCACAGCTTGGTTGCTCCACTTCCAACCTTAGCTAGACTTCCCTTAATCTCCTCGTCAGTACGTTAGATTATCCTTGCCTCTCACAAGTCTAACACCAGAAGGACATACGCAAGTAAATTGAAACGTTTCTCTATTTGGGCAGAAAGGAACCAAGTTGATCCCTTTACTGCCCCTGTCCAAACAGTTCTAGATTTTCTAGCGGAACTCTTTCAAAAAGGTTCCTCTTCAGCCACTATCAAAGTCCAGTTGGCGGCTATTGCAAATTTCCATGTTGGCTTGTCGGAGTCTAGTATTATGTCTCACAAGCTCTGCAAAGCTTTTCTGAAGGGTACCCTATTACTTAGGGCCCCAGTCAAAGACCCTCCTCCACCGTGGGATCTAAATTTGGTACTGTCGTCTTTAATTCTACCTCCTTTTGAGCCTGCTGCCTCCTGCTCGCTAAAACTGCTCTCGTGGAAAACACTTTTCTTGGTAGCTATTACCTCAGCCAGAAGGGTTTCTGAACTACAAGCACTTTCTGTGCGCCCCCCTTATCTTGTTTTTCACAAAGATAGAGTGTCTCTTAGGACAAATCCATCCTTTTTACCTAAGGTACTCTCAGAAAAAAATCTGAGTCAGACCATTGATCTCCCAAATTACACTGATAGAGCTGAGAGAAAATTACATTGCTTGGATGTCCATAGGCAACTATGTTTCTATCTGGATAGAACCAAGCCAACAAGAAAATCAGACCAACTCTTCTTGTCTTACGCCGAAGGGAAGCAGGGCCTTCCAGTTTCTAAAGTGACCTTGTCAAGATGGTTAACCTCTCTTATCTCTTTGACCTATCAATTGAGGTATAAGGAGCTCCCTACCAAGCCTAGAGCTCATTCAACTTGAACATTAGCTTCCTCAGCTGCTTTTCAGGTGAGATTACCTATGGACTCTATTTGTGCAGCGGCCACATGGGCCTCTCCTCATACCTTCATCTCTCATTACAAACTGGATATTGCCTCCAGAAATAGGGCTGATTTTGGTTCCACTGTACTCAAGAGTCTGTTCCATTGAGCCACCCGGGACTAAGGTGCTAGGGACACTGTCCCATCCAGCAAGAATGAAGGCGAGATTGACAACTTAACATTAAGAAGTTATGTACTTACCATAACGTTCCATGTTAGTTGTCTTCTTCTCGCCTTCTTTCTTGCATCCCACCCTCCATCCCCCGAGCCTGGAAAGACCTAGAGTATTGGGTGGTTTTTTCCTTGTCACCAGGATTATACCTTCAACTAGAGCTCTTCCTCCCCTTTGGTACCACTGGTGACAGGCAGGCTGTAGGGTTTATATTTCTACATAGCTCTCATTTTGTCTCTTTCTAGTGGTGGGACATGTCTGTCCATAGTGTTAGCTATCAAACGAGATCTGGGTATATTTCGCCTAGCATTATGGGACATAGGATAGCCTTGAGCCGGTAAAAATAGCTCTCGAGCTTTAGTATTTGGCTGAGTCGGAGCCGAGGTTCGGCTCTGAACCCATCCAGCAAGAAAGAAGGTGAGAAGAAGACAACTAACATGGAACGTTATGGTAAGTACATAACTTCTTATTATATTTTATCTGTGCATATACTGTTAGTCTGTTTGTTATGTGCTATTTTTCATGAGTCACATTTTTACTAGTCATACTTTGCTCACGATTTTAAATAGTGTTTTTGTATTATTTTTATATATTATTTTTTAACTTTAACCTGATTGGTTGCCTTATTTTTTAAATAGTCATCAGTTGTTGTGTTTTATTTAGTATGGTCTGATGAAGCAGAGGTCAGATCCATGAAAGCGCTTACCTGTTCAAGTTTTTCGAATGAAGTACTACTGTGTCTGCTGTGTTTGGAACCTTTGTGGTCTTTTGTAATATCCTGTTACATCTCTGGAAATTCCAGGCCAATAGAAGTTCTGCTTAATACGTCTCTTTGTACGTTTTATGCCTATATGACCTGCAAAGGGAATATCATGGGTTATGGCTAGAAGTGCCAGATGGTAGGCTCTAGGCACTGCCAACTGCTGTACCCTCTCACCTTCTAGCCCTCTCTCAGGGTACACTCTCTATACAGTAACCTTTTGTCCCAGTATACAGATTCCCCCTTCCCTTGAGAATCAGGTCCCTCACTAGCTACCTCTCTCAGGCTCTGCAATGTAGGGTCTAAGAGCTGAGCCTGTCTCAACTCTCTCTTTGTAACCCTTTCCAGCTCCACTTCCACAGGAAGTCTGGCATTCTCTGACAGTGGTGCCTCACTGTCAACCTTGGTACTACTACTCACCTCTACCTTTGCAGTCCCTCTGTCCAAGGGGACATCAGTATCTACAAGCAGCTGTGGCTCACCTTCAGTTTCACAGCATTTTTTTTTACCATTTAAGAGAACAAGCCTGTGGCTGATATTAATATTTACAAATGACAGAATTATCTACAAAATTCTATCTGGCTAGGCTGGCAGACTTTACTTATCTTCACACATGCAGTCATGTTATCACATAAACATTCCATGTATTTGTACACATATGCAGTTCTGTGTACAGATATGTTTATGCTTTCTTTTTGCATTATTATAACATTATTTATTTATTTTATATTTGTTAAGCTGGTAGTGTCCGGCTTGACAAGTAGCCTGTTTTCAGCAGAGACCCAGGGAGAAAGGCTCCATAACAATAGTACAAAAAAGATTAAACAGTTTTTAGAAAGATTTATAAAGAGTATAAAAAAAGTTTAACAATTGCCTACAATCACAATTTACAAAAAGAGAATGTAAACAGAAAACATTACATTTCCTATGCCTTACTACAGGCAGTAATATGAAACTCATTAGACACATAACTAAAATAAACCATTTTGGTATTTTCATTTGGTGGATGTAAGACAAGGAGAAGATAGCAGAAAAGAAACATTTGATTGGTGGCATGAGAAACTAGGTAGGAGTATTAGAGTAGCATAGCCACTGCATTGTTAAGTAAGGTATTCCTTTAGGAGTTGTCTGAAGCTATGACTATCTGTTTTTTTTAGGATATTCTGGGGTGTTAGGTTCCACTGTTTGGCTACTTTATAGGAGAAGAGAGAGTCACCAAAGTAATTATGGGACTTTGTTACCTTGAGTATAAGTTTATCAGATGATCTAAGGGTCCTGGGGTTAGTATTTAGTTGCACTAGGACGGTGAGTGCAGGGTAGTTTTCAAGTTTGTGGATAATGGAGTGGGCAGTGGTGAGCTGGCTGAGCAATAACAGATTGGGAAATTCAACCCAGTGTAGTTTTTGAAGAGCAAGGCAATGATGGGTCCTTTTGGGTGTATTAGCAGCACATTTTGCTATTTTATTGTAGCAGGAATCAAGTAGATGTAAATCAGACATAGGTTCATAGGTTCATACTAGGCTATCTGCCCTAGGGCATTTATAAGCCTAGCCAGAGTGTGTTTGGCTTTCGCCACCCATTTTAAAATAATTTTGCTATGCCCTTTTTTGAGGTTAGTATACTGTGCCTCTGTCTAACAGTGACACAGAAGTGATACCCGGGGTAAACCTACAATCTCCCATCCACTCATCAAGATTCCTCTTGAAGAGAGTCAATGAGGGACTCTGCCTAACCTGGACTGGGATTTTATTCCAGAGTGAAGGGAGCCTCTGGGTTATGAATCTGTCCCTCCACCAACATGCCCTATTTATTTCATTGCTGAGGTTCAAGTCTCTCGAGCGCGTAGCTCGATGGGATTTGGATTTTCTGAGGTACAGCATGTCCATTAATTCCGGGTTGGACATGGCTTTATACGTCAGGCACAGATCGCCTCTGAGCAGGCGGTATGCCACTGAGTAGAGCTGGAGTTTCTTTAACCGGGCAGCATATGGCATCTGTTTGAGCCCTTTGATCCTCTTTGTGAGGTACTTTTGGGGTCTTTTCAGTTGCTGCAAGTGTCTGGTAAGGTACATCCCAAAAGGGGCATTGTACTCAATTATGGGCCTGATGAGGGATGAGTAAAGAGGCACGATGACCTCCCCTGATCTAGATGTGAATCCCTTCATGATTAGGTGGGCTATATAAAATGTTTTTCTAACCACTTTGGCCACGTGGTTGTCAAATGAGAGATTGCTATCAACTTGGGTCCCCAGGTCCCTAATTACTTCTTCTGTACTTAATGGATTACCACCTATGTGGTAATTTGTGGGCACTTTGTTTTTGCCAAAGGAGATGACTATACACTTTTTGGCGTTTAGCTTGAGGCCATGGCTCTGGCACCAGTTGTCTGATTCTATGAGGCCCTTTTGGAGGATGCTTGTGTCGGCTGGAGTGTTGATTATGGCGCCCAGTTTGCAGTCATCTGCAAACTTGGTCAGCCACAGTCCTTCCTTGTTGGCCTGTACCTCCGAGAAATATATACCGAACAAGAGAGGTCCCAGGACTGAGCCTTGTGGGACGCCACTTGTAACTGGTTTGGAGTCTGACATGACTCCAGCAATTCTAACCATGTGGGTTCTGTCCTTGAGCCAGTTTGCAACCCATCTAGTGACATAGGGGTTTATATTTAAGCTGATGAGCTTATCTATAATGCCCGAGTGGGGTATTGTATCGAAGGCTTTTGCGAGGTCCAGGTAGGCTGTGTGGACCACCTTCCCCTTGTCAATGGCCTTAGTGACTGTTTCAAAGAAATCAACCAGGTTTAAGAGGCAGGATCTGCCCTTAACAAAGCCAAACTGGGTAGGATCCAGTGTCTGTAGGTCCCCAGTGGTGAGCTGGCTGAGCAATAACAGATTGGGAAATTCAACCCAGTGTAGTTTTTGAAGAGCAAGGCATTGTCTGCATAGGTTAGTGAAAAATTGATAACAGTGGAGGAGAGTAGATAGGACTTACGATCTGACTGTTGCTAGTCTGGCATTTTGAGTGAGGTAAGGTTTGGCCCTATATAGTGCACCAAGTTTGATGTGAACTTGTTTAATTGTGAGTGATATGTGTTTATCGAAGGTTAGGTTGTTGTCTGTTTTGACACCAAGTAGTTTTGTTTGGTTAACTGGTTCTATTATATTGCCACTAATGGAGTAGATGGAGAGAGTAGGTGGGTTTGCTTTGGATTTCCTATTGCAGAAGATCATTAACTTTGTTTTGTTTGGGCTTAGGAGTTGAAGTTCATTTAAGTAATTTTCAGTATCTAGAAATGATTTTTGCAGTTTATCCTGGAGTTTCTTGGGTGTGGAAGCAGAGCAAATAAGAGTAGCATCGTCAGCATATTGAATGATAGAAGCAGATTTAGTGGCAGTGTAATGACTATTTGTGAATATAATAAAAAAGAGAGGGCCAAGGTTGGAACCCTGACGAACCCCAACAGAGACTGGGAGGCGTTTGGAGAGTTTATTATCCCATTTAGTTGCCTGTTGTTGATTAGTAAGGTAGCTAAAGAACCATTTGAGAGCTGTAGAGTTGAGGTTGAAGGAGGCTAGAGTGCTGAGTAGTAATAAGAACAAAACGAATGAAAGCAGGGTACGGAGTAGTGCAGGAAAACAAAAGCCAAATAAGTAAAAAATACTGCACTAAGCCTGCAGGCTAGAAACGTACTGTAAACTGTTTATTCAATAAAACAGCAAAAATACACACAAAGTGCTTTCACGACATCCAGTCGCTTCATCAGACAACATTCAAAGACAGTGCTCATCCTAAATAATCCTCTGCAAAGTCAGCTGACTTAATTAATCACATCAATTTAAGTGAACAAAGTATTTAAAAATGTGTGCATATATAGTACATAACGTATAATATAAAACACATACTCAAAAGCATTTGCATATATTTTAAAAACATTTAAGAACTGTGTAAAAACTATATAAAAATTATATAAAAATCCTTCTTTATAAAAACAGCATTCTTTATTTATGCCTAAGAGGGTGTACCTTCAGAAAAGGTTTTAATGAAGAAGTGCTGTTAAGACCTGGAGATCTTTCACCATTTAGCAGAAGAATCCATTTCTGTTCTGCTGCTTCTGCACGATTCTCCAGGTCCCCCCCTCTAATATCTACATCTAATACTTGTAAAACAAAAAATCTAAAACTATGTGTAGAATCTGCTAATGCATTATTTTCTTTCTTGTTCTTCACATCCCTGATGTGCTTAAGCACTCAGTCTTTAAGTTGTCTATTTGTTTTACCTACATAGCAGGCATGACATTTCTCACAGAAAGAAATTGACTGTTTTACAGTCTGCATAGTACTGCATTCTCAGTGTGAATCTCAAAGAGGGATGTTGGTAAAAGGAACTAGTATATAAATATTTGCATGCTGTACAATTTCTACATGGAAATGTTCCTATCCTAGTAGATTCATACAGGTTTTTGTTTACACTCTTCTTATGGCATAAGTGTTGTTTTATGGATTTATTATTTCTAAAAGAGAAGGATGGTGTTGTACCAACTATACTAATTAATTCTGGTGCATCTTGTAGACGCCTCCAGTTATTCTTTATAATGTCACAAAATTCATTGATATCACCACAATATTGAAAAGTAACTCTAAAATTGTCATTGGTAACCATTATATCTTGGCTAGTGTTTGATTCTTCAGCTGTATAGTCAAAGTATGGTTTACACCTATCAGCCCTATGTAACCAGGCTTCTTCTATAGCTTTTACTATTTCTTTTTCTGAGTAACCTCTCTCTAAAAAATCTAATTTTAATTGTGATAGGGTTGTATGCACATCTCTGTCATTACTATGTAGTCTTAAAGTTCTATATATCTGCCCTTTAAGTACATTGTGTGGAATATGTCGTGGGTGCATACTTCTTTTAAGCAAAAGGGCATTCCTCTTGGTAGGTTTTACATAAATGCTACTAGATATTTGCATAAGTTCAGATTTCTTTAGTGTAACGTCTAAAAACTCTATTTCATGTTTAGAATAATGATAGGTAAATTTTAAGAAGTTAGTTGTTGTCTGTAAATATCTAATGAAATCCTCTAGAGCATTCTCATTTCCTTTCCATAGCAAAAACATATCGTCCACAAAGCGGACATACCACACAATGTACTGACCATATTGATTGGACTCTGATAAAGTAGATGTAAGTTTCCATTGTGCTAGCACCAGGTTGGCATAGCTATTGGCACACGCAGTGCCCATAGCCACACCAACCTTCTGTAAAAAAAATTCCTCTTCAAAAGTACAAACATTATTCTCAAGGACTAACTCTAGCAATGTACATATAAGTGTAACCTTATTATGAGAAAAACAGTTCCTGGATGTAAGAAAATCTCTAATAGTCTCCACACCCCCAATCATTAGGAATAGAAGTAAAAAGAGATTCAGTATCAAGTGTGACGAAATATATAATTGTCATCTACTCCTCGTAACCGATTATGTAGTTTCTGTAAAAAAGTTTTTGTGTCCTTTAAAATTGTTTCACATTGATCAAGGAGTGTATGTAGGCTATTCTCAATATAAATAGATAATGGTTCTGTACACCAACCTGCACCAGACACTATGGGTCTCATAGGTGGTGCAGATTTGTTCTTGTGAATTTTAGGTAGACCATAATTTCTAGGAATCAATGGATGTGCAACATTAAAATATTTAAAAAGTTCATCAGTAAGGTTAGTCATTAACAAATCAAAAATTAAAAAAGTTACCTTCTCCACAATGCTATTCAATACTGCCTTTGAGATGTGTTGGTAGGTATATACATCATTTACAAGCAATCTCATTTGTCGCCGGTATATGTCTTTGCCTAAAATCACAATGCCTCCACCTTTGTCAGCTGGCCTTATTTCTATACTGAGTGCATATTTTTAAGTTCATTTAAGGCCAAGTAATCATGGTTAGACATATTAGAAAAACTTGCTTTAGTACCTTCTTTAAAATGATATCTAAAATCATTCTCGCATACATTTATAAAAGTCTGTACCACTGGATGTATAACAGTATGTATGTACTTGGTTTCTTAAAACACATTCTTTCATTCACATTGTTTCCATTATAAAGTCTTTTTAAAGTAAGATTCCTACTGAGTAACCTAAGATCTTTTAACATCTCTGCGTGATCAGCACGTTTGGCTGGAATATAAGAAAGTCTCTTATTCAACAAAACAATATGTTCCTCTGTTAATGTAATGGAAGAGATGTTAAAGATCAAACCTGTATTCAATAACGTCTCCTCTTCACTGTTTGTTGCATTCGTTCCTTACTGGGTTGACGCTGCAAAGTTCCCTTTCTCCCCCGGCTCCTCGATCTGTTCTGAATTGGTAGAGGAGACAATAGAAGGAAGCCTGTGGTCACTTTGTTCACTAAAAAATCTGTAGAGCTGATTTTATGGCTTGCTGTAACACAGCGTGGCTTCACTACAGGGTCAGAGGAATAATTAATTCCAATTGTGCTGGTTCCAGGATCTAACTTATTCATAGTTGTAGTTTGGTCCATTGAATCAGCGTTGCTAGCAATAGATGTCAGAGCAAATGCAGATTGTGGAGAAGGAGTTAGTGTAGTGCACACTAGTGTCGTTGAAGTGATAGGTACAGTATTACTTCCTGTTACGGCTGCAATTGATTGATGCAAGCGTCCTTCAGAGGTAGTAGTGGCAATTGTTCTAATTAAATCTCTTGGCCAAGAGAATACATGTTGATTTTGAAAATCTTTCAAGTCTCTATGCAGCTTCTTGATTTTCGTTTGCTGCAATCTTTTCTCATAAGACAAAATGTTGTCTTGCAATAAATGTATCTTATCACTGATGACATCTGCAGGAAACTTGTTAAAAATAAAGCTCTGCGTTGACAATATATCATCTTTTAGTTCTTCCTCCATAGGTAGAAAGAACTCTGTTAAACGCTGAATATATTCTGCACTAAATTTTAAATTCAGTTGTTGCCACCTTCTCAGTAACTCAGGGTAAACAACCCCATAACTGGATGTCGTGAAAGTGCTTACTTTGTGTGTCTTTTTGTTGTTTTATTGAATAAACAGTTTACAGTACGTTTCTAGCCTGCAGGCTTAGTGCAGTATTTTTTACTTATTTAGTGTTGAGTTGTAGTTGGTGGGATACCCTATCAAAAGCTTTGGACATATTAAAGAATATAGTAGAGACTAGTTGTCCATTGTTTTTGAGGAGGTTGATGTAGTTAGTGAAACTTGCTGTGGGGGTACTGTGTTTTGGACGGAAGCCATGCTGTGAACTAGATAAGAGGTTATTTGTAGTGAGGTGGTCTAGGAGCTGCTTATGGATACATTTCTCTAAGATTTTGGCTAGGGGTGAGAGAATGGCAATGGGCCGATAATTACAGAGATCTTTAGATGGGTTTCCTTGTGGAGGGGGATGATATGGGATATTTTCCAGAGTATGGGGACATATCATTCTGTGGTGGATCAATTGATTAGGATAGATATGGGATAGGCAATGGGGCTAGCAGCAGTTCTTGAGAAGTCACTAGGGAGTTGGTCAGCTGCTGACAGGGTAGGTTTTAGTTTTGATAGGATTTTATATATATATATATATATATATATATATATAAGAGGTTTGTATGGGTTTAAAAGAGAAGTAGTTGGGTGTAGAGTTAGTGGAGGTAGGCACTGTAAGTGGTTGGTTAGATTTGTTGTTGTTTAAAAGTGAGATGATAGTTGTGATGAAATTAAAGTTCAATTGAGATGCTAAGCATTTGTGCTTTTTGTTATAGATGGTGCAGGGGTAGAGGTTTTGCGAGGGTTGAGGAGGTAGTTAATGTTTTGCCAAAATTTTTGTGGGTTATTTATGTGTTTTTGCTGACAGGCTAGAAAATAAGATTTTTTTTTGTCAGACAAGGTTTGCTTCTTAGTTAGGTTTCTTAGTTGTTTGTAAGAGATGAGGTTTTCTGAGGTTTTGGAGGCTTGATAAGTAGTCCAGGCTCTATCCCTTTGTTTAATGAGAGGTTTAGCGTCTTTGGTTATCCAAGGTAGGTTCTTGGCTTTGGAGTGTATTTTTCTTGTTGAAGCAAGGTTATTAAGGATTTTGAGGAAGGTATCATTAAAATATTGTACATCTTGGTGTAGGTGGAGCGTCTTTAGAGGTGACCAGTTGCAGTTTTGAAGTAAGGAATTTAAGATGGTAGGGGAAAAGTTTCTTTTGTTGTGTATGTGTTTGAAAATGACATTACAGGGGGAGTGAAAGTGTTTCCTTAGTAGAAAGGTAGGGGAGTGATCACTGAGAGAATCGTGGAGGCACCCAGCCTGGTGGGCAAACTTGGGTTTATTGGATAGTATCCAGTCTACAGTAGATTCTTTGTTAGTGTGTTTATTGATTCTAGAGGGGGAGTTTATAGTTTGGGTGAAATTGAATAGACTGATAAAATTGGAAGGGTTGTCAGATGAGCAGGATAGCCAGTCCAGGTTGAAATCTCCTAGCATTATAGTTTCATGGTTGAAAGTAGAGGATACCCAGGATAGGTGACTTTCAATGGTAGGTAGATTATTCCTGGTGGTAGGTAGGAGGCAATAATTTTGATGGTTTTATGTGTTTTTACTTCAAATCATGTGGTTAGAATTTGTACTTCTGATAGATCTGGGGGAGTACAGATACATTTTTCAATTTTGAGGAAATTTTTATACATGATGGCAATGCCTTCATCACGCTTGTTCAGCCTGTCTTGTCAAATAACATTATAATCACTAGAAAGTATTTCTTCATTTTAATGTGGGGTTTTAGCCATGTTTCGGTAATAATTACTATATCAGGAGTGTAGGTAGCTAGGGCTGCATGAAATTCACTAGTTTTTTTTTTTGTTATGAGTAAGTCTGATTTGGAATTTTGTAGGGGAGGAAGGCGGAGGGTAGTATTAGCAGGTGTTGTGGGTGTTATTGGGTGGGATGGTAGTAGCTGTGTGGGCCCTGGGATAGGATGTATGTCAGCTTGGAGTTTGATTTCGGTTAGTGAGTGTAGAAGAAGAGAGAGTTTGAGCTTGGATATTAGGTGATGAAATAAATCTTAATAGGAAGGAGAGTTGGGGGTATGGACATATTTATAGTGGAAGAATAATGTGTTAAAGTTACCGTAGAGGTTAGAACATATGTGAAAATGGATATAGATACCACGTTTTTTTTTTTAGTTTTTTTTTTCTAGCAAATACCTTCAGTTATCCAGTCTTCTTACAGTTTATTTTTATCTTTAATTTGACCAAAAAAAAATGAGAAAAAAAGTTATACATTCTGTAGGAGGCTGGCCTTCTCACCACTATGTGGTCAACCCATTCAGTCAGCTTGTTGGGCCTAGGTTTCTGTAGGTGATCCCTGCCAGGAATGACAGGTGCTCATCTAACTCCTGCCAGATGTTAATCTTTTTCCACTCACTTCCATTTGGAAATGGAAAATCACAATAGCAGCAGTGGAAATTATTAGTAATCACTGAGAGCTTACCTCTCAATTGTACAGATTTTCACAGAATGTCCAGATTTTTGCGTCATATTTAGACCCGTTTTTCATAAAATTGTGTTTTTCTGGCAAATTAGTGGCAAGTCATTAAAGACTGACATTAGAAAATAATGACAAACATTTGAGTTTTAGAATTCAAACCTTTCAGAAAATTCATGCTAAAGCAAATCCTTTTATTCTATCAACTTTCTAAGTTTTTAAGAGCAATATTTAAAAAATTCTCCCTATTTTTGGGTCTTTGTCCCACTTTTATGTATGGCTTTGTCCAGATTTCTTGCTCTAAGAGGTTGAGGGGTATGACTGAGATCATCATTTATTTGGTGGCATGTAGTGATTGTGCATACACTGTAGAACTGCAGAGTTGTCATTGTGAAGTACTGAAGTGGAAAGGATGTTTTCTTGGCTGAACATACTTGTGTCATTACATGGAGAGATTTCTGAGTGTCACGGAAAAATAAAAAATGCATGCAGGGCGGCGGTAGAGGCTAGAAGAAGGATGAATCTGGTAGTAAGGTGATTGCTTTACAGTTCTGTACCTAGTTATGATACTACAGACATTAGTATAACACACAACTTTACTGAGACTTTGCATGTGTATGTTGTGTTGCCTAAAGTTTTTACAGGAGGATGAAAAGCACACTTTTGTTGCTGTGCTGTTTCACTGATGATTTCATCCAATATTTTTTGTATATGGCTATGGCATACTTTTTATGCACAGTAATGATGGAGAACAGAGGATCAAGGTAAGGAAAGGACAACTTCAGTCATAAGTAAAACCACATCAGAATGGCAGCCCTTACTGTGCAGAAAAGCAGGAAAATTTCACTATGAATCACAAATAGGTGAGAGAATGCTTCATAAGCATACTTTATTTTAGACCATTTTTTCATCTCATAATGACTTTATTTGCTTACGCTTGTTTGGGGCCATTGCATATTAGTGTAAGTGGCCTCTGTAAATAGAGTCTTTGATGTGCTGAAATCTTAATGAATTTGCATAATGCGATGAATACTATCCTGTGTTTTCTAAGGTTGAAGGATTTTCTAACCAGGAAATTGCATGGTCCCCTGAGAACATTTTTGATGATCAGTTTCAAGTCACCAGCTTAATGCCATTTGATTATTAAGGTGCTTTAGCGGTAGATGGTAGTTATTCACAAAAAAATAATCAAGGATAGAATCCAAAACAGGCTCCTGATATTCCAGATATATGCTAAAAATCTATGCAAAAATAGTTTAAAGCATTTAAAAGTGCAGTTGTATTCCATTAAAAAAAGTTCATTAGAATTGCCTTTGGTCAAAAGCTGTTTCATTAGACAGAAACATAAGAATATTATGCTGAAAAACTAGAATAAAAAGACTGAAATTGAATTTGGGTCTGTCATAGTGTCTTCTTCCTTAAACATGAGTGTGTCTGCCTAGTGATGGTTTTTTGTTTGTCTTTTCGGCTTTTCCCGGTTAGGGGTCGCCACAGCGGAACTCCGGTCCGTTAATGATTGGCAGTAGATTTTTATGGTGCTGAGTTGCCAGCCCAACGCCCAACCTTCAGCGAAGGCACGCCCATTCACACATGTCTTTCGGAGGTCACTTGACCGCGGGGAGGACATGCAGACTCCACACAGAAGGCACTCCAGCCGAAAATCGAACAGGAGAACCTCTTGCTGTGAGGCAACAACACTACCGCTGTACATGTTGGAATCTAAGATGAGGAAGTGCCACTGACATTCACTAAAGATACAGCTTAATGAATGGAGAAAGCCTGCCATTAATACAGTCATCAGGTAAAGTCAGTGGCCTAGTCAAGTGACATGGCACAGTGGAAGAGAGGATTCTCTATGTGAATGGCTTTGCCTGGAGTTTGCAGGAATGTCAGGAGCTGCCTACAGTACAGTAGTCAAGTTACTTTCATGATCCTGCTTAATTGCACAGTGTACTGGGCAGGAGGAGTCCTACTTGCACTGCATTAACTGACACACAGGGTCATACCTAATCATGCAACAAACTGGAGTCAGGGATCATTGCTTGTGGTTTACAAGTATTGTGATGAGAGTGATCAGCACAGTACACTGGAAAGGAAGTGAAGGCTACCTGCTGTGAAGCAGTTCGATAAAGTTAGTGACCCTACCCTTTTACACAACATGGAGTCACCAAGGACCCTTGCTGATGTTAACATTAGTGACATGATGTCATTGAGATTACTCTGCCTGAGCTATCATAGTAATATGATGTCAATGCAGCAGAAAGAGAGAGAGAGCATAAGAGAGACTGTGCCCCTTGTCTTTTCAGTGCTATAGCTTATCCCAGCCCAACACATGCTTATTTTTTCTTCTGCAACTTTTTTCTGCCCTGAGAAATACACATTTTAGTTATTTTTCAGTCTCATGCCTTTGGACTTTTTGCAGATTGCTTTTTTTATATATGCTGGTCTCTTCACAGTCAAGGACATAAAAAAATCATGATCATCACTTTTTTCTGCTCTGGTGCTTTCAACTTCCTTTATACTGACTCCTTCAGCTGTCGTGCCTAAGTGCCTGCGCCCTAAAAGCTGTTTATAATACTTCTCCCCTATCCTTTGTTTTCATATTATTTTATTTTATTTATCATTTGCTAGTGGGCTAGTCTGTTGACTCTTTTCAAACACTACCCAGACTACAAGGACAAGGGTAATTGTATAAATGCAATACACACATGTGGGCACACAGACACACACATATATGGATGAGTTAAGGAACTTTTCATATAATCACAAAGCATCCAAAAACACATTTAGTCAAATTATATTACATCTAAAACTTGATGTACAGCAAATACTACTGCAAATCATATTTTTTGGGAGGGGGAAGCCCCCCCACACACACACTGCCTGTGTGGAGGTCCTTGTTCCCCACACCCACTTTACTTAAATATACTAACTCCAAGGTCACACAATAACAGATATATGCCACTTGGCAGTCTGCCCATTTGGTTAAACCCCAAATGACTGAATTCAAATGACTGAAAGCTGATTTCAGTGAAACAAAAAATCATAGAGTTAAAATTACTAAGCAGAAATGTAAAATGTTTCAAAAAATGTGTTTTACATGGAAGGCAAGCCCTCATGCACCCCCTCCCCATGTGAGAGGCTTTAACTCCAAACCCTCTTTATTTAAATATACTACTGTATTAATAAACAAGCAAATGTATATCTTTTATCTTATTTTACAACTGCTTTAAACTGCCTAATACTGTACATAAAGACAGTAAGTTGAAAGTGAATGAAAGAAATGAATACTGCATGCACTTAAATATTTGTCGTCCAGTACATTTCTAATGACACAGCTGCACTGGTGTTATATATTTTGGTATTTGCACAGAATTTTTTTTATTGTCAAGGCAGAATGCAAAATGAAATCAATATATCAATCAATAGATCTTATGCGACTTATTATTAGGAATAATAACAGAAAACTAAGTAAATTAGATGTGATACTAACTAATTTAGATAGAAGTATACGCAATGATCTATTGTTTGAGATGAACAAACACAGAATTGATATTTTAAAAGAATTGGATAATTTTATTTTGAAAGGGTTGGAATACAAAAATAAAAAGCTTGTAAGGGACAGCAATGATTATGCAAATAAGAAGGCATACAGTTAAACTGTACTATGACAGAGGTGAAAGTGAAAGTGTTGCTCCAGAAGGTGAAGTGTACACATCCTCACATGACAAGTCCAAACACACAAACAATGTACACAGGATACAATCCAATAAGAATGACATAAGGGGACATAATGAAAATGATACTGTTTTTTTAGACGAACCAGTTGTGAGGAGATCAGAAAGGCTACGCGACAGATACCAGGGGCAACCACACCAACAGATGCAGTACAGGAATGCCCCGATGTACAGGAAAAACACATATTATTGAGAGAAAATGAAATAAATTTGGTTAATTCCTTATCTGATAGTACAATATTAAATGAAAATTACAATATTGATTTTAATGAAGTAAATATAGAAAGAAGGTTTAGTGACAACTTCAAGGTTGACAGTGATAAAATTTCTCTAGAAAGTGAGGACATCGAGAATAATTTAGAAGAAGGTAATCCTTCTGATATAATCATCACAGATGGAAGTTTTAGTCTGTATAACTACACAGGCAATACACTTGGTCATGAATATGTTACACTTTTTAAAAAAGGTTTTACCTTTATCCCTAACTTTAGACATGATATAGGAAGATTATTGATCAATTTAAAATTGTATATTAGGTTGTTAAATTTAAAAATATTTTTTGCAAATAACAAGTGGGTTGAACCAGATTCAGGTAGGCTGACTTTAAAAAGATCCAGCACATTTATACCACCCCAGAACCCCATTATAAGTTTATTTGAAATGCTATGTGAATCACAAATACATAGAATTGTAAAAGCACCTATTAATCGGGATGATAATCTCACCAATACAGAGAGATTTTGTCTAAAAGAACTAACTACTAAGGACAAATATAGAGTTATGAAGCCCGACAAAGGTGGACGGGTGGTAGTTATGACAAAAACAGACTATATTAATAGAATGACTAACATGCTAGAAGATGATGAAACATATGAAAAAGTATCAAAATTTGAGATAAACAGGGCATATACAAAGATAGACTGGCTACTTTATGACTATCAGATAGAAGGTATTATTGACAAATCTGAATACGAATATCTTATGGTTGAACACCCTATAACTCCGTCAATTTTTGGTATTCCAAAAACACATAAAAGTATTTTAAACCCTCCCTTTAGGCCTATTGTTTCTGCCAAGGGTTCTAAATTAGAAGCCATGGCTAGATACATTGATTATTATTGTAAGGACATTCTCAATTCATTCCCACACATCATCAAGGACTCTTGGCATTGCTTAGACAAACTAAGGATATACAATAATGTGAATAACATTGAAGATACTGTTATGATTACCATTGATGTGATAAACTTATTTTCTGTCATACCACATAGGTTGGGTTTGGATATGTTTCAAACTATTCTAGACAGTCACAGTGGACTACACACAGTTAAAAGTAGGTTACTGGTTGAGATGATGGAAATGGTTTTATTCAACAATTTTATTTACATGGAAGGTGAATATTATAGACAATGCACAGGGGTAGCAATGGGGGCCAGATGTGCCCCCATTTATGCCAATTTGGTACTAGCACAATGGGAAACTGAAAGCATTTTTTCATCCAGGTTCTGGACAAAAATATCATTTTATGTTAGATACCTGGATGATATATTAGTCTTTTGGAGAGGCAATAGGGATGAATTAAATGAATTTATAAGCTATATAGGTACTACGTCGACTTTTCTTAAATTCACAACTAAAATACAGGAAGAAAAATGTGAATATCTAGATATATATATATGTATTTTAAAAATCATCAAGTTGAATCTAACATTTTCCGTAAACCTACATATTCTAATTCCTTTCTTCATTATGACAGCTGTCATCCTTACTTTCGAAAAAAGAACCTTGTAAAGGGTCAGATGGTTAGACTGTCACGTATTATTAGTGAGGATACGAATTTCATTTGTGAAATGGAGACTATTAGCAATATGTTTTTAGATAGAAGTTACCCATTAAGTCTTATAAATCAAATAAAGAAGGAAGTTAAGATGAAAAGGAATACTTTATATAAACCTATTTTGAAATTTGGACTAAATAATATGTCCAAGGCAACTAATAGTACTGATATTACTAAAAGAGATGCCTTTATTTTACCATTCAACGAACACTCAGACACTATTATTCAAGTTTTAAATGATACTTGGACAAGTGGTTTTTTCCAATAAGATTGAATACAGTGAAATACTAGGATATTTCCCAAAGGTTACATATAGTAGGGGTACCAATCTTAAAGAAAGCCTGGAAAATAATAACAAAGGTCGTGCATACACTATGTCCAAAATGAGTAGATGTGGTTTTTGCAAAGTGTGTAAATTCATAAATGATGGACCCTATACTATGGTACAAGGCTATGGTAAATCCATCAAATGTCCAGGACATTGTAATTGCAATACCAAGAGGGTGGTATACCTGGCCACATGCGTTTCCTGTCCAGCATATTATGTTGGAAAAACTACTAGGAAATTAAGGGAACGCATTTTGGAACATAACAGGGATATCAAGAACAAAAAGATGGTAAATGCTCTTTATGTACATAGTACTAAATGTGAGAATTTTAAACGTTTTATATTTTTTGTTATTGATAGAATCCCCAATTGTTGGGAAAAAGGAGGGGACTATGATAACTTGTTAGAAGCCAAGGAATGTCTATGGCAGCTAAGATTAAATGCAAGCTGCACACCTGGCATTAATGGTCACATCTCTGTTTCCAGTATTTTAAAACAAAGATCCTACTGTATTTAATTACTGTTTTATTACTACTAATATATCTTTTTTCTGAGTTTTTATATCTAGGTGGTTATATCAATAAGGGAAATACAACATAATTTAAATGAATTTTTAAAAATATATAATTACTTTTCTGGTTATTTATAACAATTTTTTGTGCACAAATTATTTTAAACAAGAGTTCAACACCAATATTTTTATGAATTTTTTATGAATTTTTTATGAATTATGTATGAAGTTTTTCATTGTAACATTAATTCTTCGTAATTTATAACTATAGCAAGACAACCATGAAATTATTGATTTTAAAATGTGCTTTTTACAATTTAAACACTGTGTCAAGTTAAATATTCTGTCAAGTTAACAACAGTCTTAATGCATTTATACATATGTCTTTAAATCTATGATTAATTATTAATTCACTAATTTATAGGCGTTGTGTAATTAGTGATGACATCTTTATATTGGTAGTAGGTGTTACAATACATTAGTACTCTGAAGATGCCCAGAAGTGATTCAGGGTGAAAGCGCTAAGTACTTTTATGGTTATGGTTTGGATTCTGTAATTCATTCGTCTTTTTTTGGACTGTTTTGGAGTGTGGTGAATAAAATTCATTCTAGCGACCTCAGAAGAGCCTTCTTTACATGTTTTACTGGTCTATACAAAATGAAATCAAGCCTAACAGACTGGTACAGCAAGATGTGGAAGTTTATACAAAACTGGATCAATCCAGATTTAAAACAGACTGTGTTAAAATGGGGTGATATAAGTTTCATGGGATGCTCACAAGAAGAAAGTGTGATCTTTGTTCATTTTAAGTTATGTATAAATTACCCACTTGTGTTCACCATAATCTGGTGAATGAATATTTGCTGCATGCCTTTATTAGCAGAGGTAGAGCACAAATCCTGTTCCCCCTTCATACATGTGGTGTAATAAATTTTTTTCTGTAAAGCCTCAAAAAGATCTTAGTCTGATTTATTAAGTAAGGTAGGGTTAAACAGTACTTACTCAATGGTTGCTCAACTGGAGAGAGAGAAAGAGAGATGTGAAAATGCAACACAAATTACATCACTATAAGCAAACAAACAGAAATCACACTAATAATTACCAGATAAAGCATCTTAATATATTCCTGCATATTCTACTTCTGAATTGCAGAACTAGGTGTAGCCATGCCGCTTTCAACAAAATGGATTTTCAGTCAAGTGGTTATTTAGCCAAATGGGCATTTCAGTACTCTGAGTTGTCACCCAGCAAAATCAACATTAAACTAAATGGCAGGCATCCATAAATGTATGTGTGTTTGTGTACATCTGTCTATTAATAGATAGACACATACATGTGTATCCATGTATGGATACATATGTGTGTCTCTGTGTATACAGGGATAAGTATATATATATATATATATATATATATATATATATATATATATGTGTGTATGTATATATATATATATATATATATATATATATTTATATATATATATATATATATATATATATATATATATACTGAAAAAAACTTGTGTGTATCTATATATATATATATATATATATATATATATATATATATATATATATATACACAGAGAGAGAGTATGCATGTCTGTCATGCCAATATTGCTGACTTTCAGTGCTTTGATTTGCAATTGTGTTTAAGTACTTTGAATGAGTGGGTCTTTCATTGAAGAGTATAATTGTAGTGGAAGTGTTACATTATAGTTCAGAACTTCTTAATTTATGAGAATTGTACTCTTACAGGGTGTGAATATTTAAGAGTGTTGATTTTTGGTGCTTGGGACAATTTCCAGGGGCTTTACATGTATGACCTACATCGAGCAGTAATGGTGTGTATTTAAGCAATAACTGACAACGTGGTGTGGTATATTATAGCAATAACCCACGCCTGGGTGTGGGTAATGTTGGATTTACCCATGGTTGGTGTGGTTTGGTCACGAGGGCGAAGCCCGAGTGGCCAAACAAAGCCAACCGTGGGTAAATCCAGCATTATCCACACCCAGAAGTGGGTTATTGCTATTATACAATGACATTATTTAAGACAAAAAATAATTACTTTTCTTAAATAATGGCATTGTATAATGCCTTCTTGCTGCCCTTCCGCAGCTGTCTGGTATTCTGTGACAGATGTTCATCGTGTTTCACTGTTGCAGTCATTACTCTTGGGTTATCCTGCTGGCAGGCTACCCGCAGTCGGCCCGAGTTCCAAAGTCTAGGTCCGGCGTCGGTTGCTGTCGCCTCTTCCCCTGACATCAGTGTGCCAGGGGTATAAAAGATGCAGCCGACGCCATTTTCTTCAGTCTTTCTTGCCGCGCGGTGCCCGAAGCAAAAGCAGTTCGCAAGTGCCAGTCGGCCGACTCCTTAGATTTTCAAAGCTGAATTTCAGAACCGAAGTCTTCATTAAAGCTAAGTACCGCGTTGGGGAAACTTTTTTCTTGCTCCAGACCAATGTCAGAAAAAGTTAACAGTTGTATTTCTTGTGGGAAGCAAATACCTCATGAGGATTTTTACTCTTACTGTATTCCTTGCCTAGGCCCTGATCACAACGTTGCTAGCTGTCGGTTTTGCTCTAGATTCAACCAACGCACTATGAAGCGTCGGTTCGATTTTGCATTTCATTACTTTGGCCGAAGATTTAATTATATAATGCTGGTGGAACAGCCGACAACCGGAGTTTACAAAAAATGCAAGGACAAGGATAGGCATCCGAGGTCCAAAACCGACGATGAAGCCTCTTCTAGGCCAGTCACTGGTTCGCCGGTTCTCAGTGAGGTGCTTTTGCAGCTCCTGGCACCTGCTACCTCAGAGCCACAGGCCGCTTCCGATTCCCACGTGGAGCCGACTGGGCCTCTGGAAACTCAAGGTATTGGACACTCGGAAATCAGTCCCTCAGATGGGTCCGGAGCCGCTGAGCAGACACTGGCTTCTGAGGGTGTCTTCAGACCTACACAACTATATATTAAGCCATCCTCAGCTTCAAAGACAAAGACTAAAGTAGCTCTAAAGACAAATAAACAAGTACAGCATTCTCCTGCTCAGACTTCCATGCCTAAAAAACAGATGCTCAAAATGGCCGAAGACCTAATTACTTTGATCAGGGGATCCCATACCCCTCCTGATAAGAGGCCTAGGCAAGAGACAGAGTATGACTCTTCTGATCAGGTATCTATTTCCTCTAATTCCCCTTCTGAACAGGATTTTTCCATGCTTCTCTATGAGGATTCTGATGCTGAAGAATCCATTTCTTCAGCCTCTTCTCCTGAGGACTATTCCTTTGGGGGAACACTGCATACTATGAGGGAGCATTTCCACTGGGTGAGCCAAGATTATTCAGAGTCTAAGAAAAGGCTTAGAGACTTCCTGCTACTTCCTCAGCATAGACCCCTTGCCATTCCTCCTGTTTTAGACATTGTAGATGATGTATTTTCAGAGACGGACTATCCCCTGACTCTTTACCCCCTGCACCTGCTAAGCCAGACAGATACTACAGGGTCCCGGATTCTCATAAATTCCTATATAAAAACCCCACTGCTGACCCAGAAACTATATCTCAGGGTCCCAAGGGGGTTAAGGCCGCTACTGCAAAAAATCCTGTCCCCTCTGATAGGGATTCTAGGGCTCTAGACAGGTGGGGGAAAAAAGTATACACTTCTGCCACCCTGGCTGTAAGGGCTTTAAATTGTCAATTTCATATGCTTAAATATCAGCAATATTTACTGTTGCTACTTAAACAAAAAATGTTGACAAATACTGAATGTTCTGAGAACAAAGAATTGCAGGATTTATTGCATGCAACTGAACAAGTGGGAAAGCATACTTTGCAATGTGGTTATGATTCACTGGAGGCCTCTTGCAGGGCAGCTGTTACAGGTTCTGTTATTAGAAGGCATGCTTGTTTAAAGGAACAAAATCTGCCTGATCATGTTAAAGCAAAATTATTAGATGCACCATTACAGCATGATACTTTGTTTGGTACTAAAGCAGAAGAGGTGTTGAAAAAAATGGAGGATAAAGCAAAATCCATGCAGACAGTCAAGGATTTCTTACAGGTACAGCCATTCAGTTTTAGCAGGAAATGGCCTTCTAAAAATTGGTCCTTTCCAGTCTCAGACAGACCACAAAGAGGCAGATATAGGCGTCCTAGAGGCGGATCTCAGCCCCAAGGCTCATACAAGCCTAAGCAATGGGGTGCTCCTACCTCCAAAAGCAGAGAAGACAAATCACAACCTTACAGGAAACAGTCCCAATGACTTTCTTCTTCCAGTTCCAAGCAGTTTCCTTTTGACAGCCCCCTTAGGGGGGAAAACTAGCACTTTTTTCATCAAAATGGCTTACCCAAGACAAATGGGTTCTCAACATAGTGTCCCAGGGCTACAGGTTCCATTTCCACACCCTACCAAGGTCAAAGGGCATGCCAGACCCGCCACACAATCAATGGGCAGAGGCAGAAAAACAAATTTCAGCCCTCATAGACATGAGGGCCATTCAGCAAGTAACACAACAAGAGCAGGGGCAAGGATTTTACTCCAGACTTTTTCTAGTGCCCAGGAAGGACAAAACCTGGAGACCAATTCTGGACCTATCTATACTAAATACGTTTCTGGAAGTTCCAGAATTCAAGATGTTGACTCTTCAGCAGCTACTGCCCATGCTGGGCAAAAGGGCTTGGCTAGTAGCTTTGGACCTAAAAGAGGCATACCTGCATGTCCCAATCAGACAATCTTGCAGAAGATACCTCAGATTCATAGCTGGCTCAATGCATTACCAATTCTTTGCACTGCCCTTTGGCTTATCTACTGCGCCCAGGGTCTTTACAAAATGCCTGGCACCAGTAATTGCATTCTGCAGACAAAAAGGAATTCAAATTTATCCCTACTTGGACGACTGCCTAATTTAAGCAGAGAACAAGGACACTCTTCTAAAGCATCTGGCGTTTGTAAAAAGATTACTAATTGACCTAGGGTACACAGTAAACGAAAATAAATCAAAACTAGTGCCCTCTCAAGAGATAATATTCCTGGGCGCAAGCTTAAATGCAACTGCCCAGATGGCTTATCTCACGCCAGACAAGCAAAAACAACTGACTACTTGCTTCAAGAAATTGGCAACAAAAACCCACTTATCTGCAAGGAACATTCTGCAGACCTTGGGTTTCATGGCATCCTGCATTCTACTAATTCCATATGCCAGACTGCATATGAGGAAACTGCAATGGTATCTGAAAAGTGTTTGGACTCAACATTGCCACAGCCTGGAGACAGTAATTGCACTCATTCCCTGCCTACAACAGGAGTTTCGATGGTGGGTAGAAGCCTGTCACCACAACAAGGGTCTGCCATTCAGATTACCCACAGCCAGACAGACACTGACAACGGATGCATCAGATTATGCCTGGGCGGCCCATATGGCAGGAAAATGTATTCAGGGCACATGGCCTGCAAACCAGATGCATCTTCACATCAATCAAAAAGAGAGGCTAGCTGTTCAAAATGTCCTGACAGCTTTCAAGGACCTGCTTCATCCAGGACAATTACTAATAAAGACAGACAACACTACGGTCATGTGGTTCATAAACAAGCAGGGAGGTACTCATTCCTACCCCCTCTGCAGACAAGCAATGACCTTATGGGACACAGCATTGGCCTTTCAACTTCACCTGCAAGCTCAATTCCTGCCAGGAAAAACAAATACTCTGGCAGACGAACTAAGCAGAAACCTCATGGATCCCCACGAATGGAAACTGGATCCACAAGTCTTCAGGATGATAACAAGGAAATGGGGATGCCCAGACATAGATCTATTTGCCTCCCCTCACAACTGTCAATTGCAGAGATTTTGCACAAGGACTTACCACAAGCAAGCATGGAAAGTAGACGCCCTATCATTCAGCTGGAAAAATCTAACAATATATGCCTTTCCACCACTACCTCTCCTTCCCAGAGTACTCCTAAAGGTCAGACAAGAGAAGCCAAAAATGATTCTGATTGCACCAGACTGGCCACGCCAGCACTGGTACCCAACCCTGAAGAGCTTGTCTCAAGGTCCAGCATGGATATTGCCTCAAACTTCTCACTTGCTGACCCAACAAAACAATCAGATCCTGCACAGCCAACTCAGGACCTTAAATCTGGCAGCATGGCGGATAATGTAGCTATAATGAACACTCCCCTTTCAAAAGCAGTTATGGATGTTATCTTGGAGGCCAGGAGGCCCAGTACCAGAAAGTCTTATGCAGAAAAATGGAAGAGATTCTGTGCTTGGAACCAGGAACAAGGCATTGACACGTCTGTACCAAACATTCCTCAGATTTTACAATACCTGACTGAGATGCTGAACAAAGGCCTTTCTTTCTCATCTATTAAGATTCGTGCCTCTGCCATTTCTGCACATTACAATACGGAACCACCTATCTTTTCTCACCCTTTAATAAGTCAGTACCTCAGAGGGGCCAAAAACATTAGGCCTCCAATGAGAGCACCAATTCCAGCCTGGGACCTCAATTTTGTTTTGGAAAAACTCACACTGCCTCCTTTTGAACCAGCATCAACAGCGGATATTAAATTTTATCCTGGAAAACAGCTCTGCTCCTAGCCATTACCTCTGCAAGATGAGTCTTGGAGTTACAAGCACTCATGGCTGTGGAACCTTTCATCATTTTTCATCCAGACAGGGTTTTTCTGAGGACAAGCCCTACATTTATGCCTAAGGTGGTGTCCAGTGTGGCCCTCAATCAGACCTTTCACTTGCCTACCTTTTATCCAAATCCACAGAACAAGGGGGAGAAAATTCTGCATTTTCTGGATATACACAGGCAGTTACGCTTCTACTTAGAACTAAAGCTTTCAGAAAGACTGAGCAACTTCTAGTGACATATGCTGCAGGATCACAAGGAAAGGCTATCTCAAAACAGACTATTTCTAAATGGATAGGCCATTGCATCCATTTCTGCTATTCTCAACATGGCAAATCAGTGCCTAAGGGCATTAGGCCTCATTCCACCAGAGCAGCAGCCACTTCAGCAGCCTTTCTCAGGAGAGTACCAACCAAAGAAATCTTAGAGGCTGCAACTTGGAGTTCAGTGCACACCTTTACAAAGCACTACCACTTGCCTCTCTACTCTAAGTCCAGAGCAGGCTTCGCCACTGCAGTTCTGCAGGGTCTCATAGCCTCTCCTAATCCTATTTAGCCCAGCCACCCTTCCTCAGCTTTGGGATTCAACCCAAGAGTAGTGACTGCAACAGTGAAACACGATGAACATAGTACAGTTGTGTACCTACCATAAATGTAGATGTTCGAGTGTATTCACTGTTGCAGTCCAGGTTACCCACCCACCATCCCCCTTCTCTTTGCTAGGCCTTATCTGCACTTCTCTATCCTATACAACCTTTTTGGTGTATTTGCTTGTAGATGAAGGAAATGTTATTTTTGTGTATGCATTTCTTTTTGATATATATTTTTCAGCCTACCTATTTGGGGCACCTGACATCTGGGGCAAGAAAAACTGAAGAAAATGACGTTGGCTGCATCTTTTATACCCCTGGCGCACTGACGTCAGGGAAGAGGCGACAGCAACCGACGCCGGACCTAGACTTTGGAACTTGGGTAGACTGCGGGTAGCCTGCCAGCAGGATAACCCAAGAGTAAAGACTGCAACAGTGAATACACTCGAACATCTACATTTATGGTAGGTACACAACTGTACTTTCTGATGTACTGCGCATGCGTATGCCTACGCAGTACATCAGAGCTGTGGGCAAAAGCAACGGAGAAAGCAAGATCTCTGTTGCTTTTTACAAACTGTTTTGCTATGTTAAATGGGTTTAACATAGCGAGACAGCTTTAAAAAAAGCAACGGAGAATCTCCATTGTTTTTTTTAAAGCTGTCTCGCTATGTTAAACCCATTTAACATAGCGAGACAGTTTTGAAAAAAGCAATGGAGAAAGCAAGATCTCCGTTGCTTTTTACAAACTGTCTCGCTATGTTAAAGGAGTTTAAAGTAGCGAGACAGCTTTAAAAAAAGCAACGGAGAATCTCCGTTGCTTTTTTTTAAAGCTGTCTCGCTACGTTAAACTCGTTTAACATAGCGAGACAGTGTGAAGCAATGGAGATATTGCGTTCTCCGTTGCTGTAAAAAAAGAGTTATAGTAATGGAAAAAGTCCGGGTGACCGGACCTTTTTCCATTACTATAACTCTGATTTACAACGTGCACACTGACCAATCAGCGTGCATGTTTTTGAATATTAATGGGCGATCATTGTATAATGAAGATTTACCCATGGTTGGCATGGTTTAATCATGAGGGCGAAGCCCAGGTGATTAAATAAAGACAGCCGTGGGTAAATCTTCAATATACCACAACCACGGAGTCAGTTATTACTATTATACATTGACATTATTTAAGAAAAAAAATACTTAATTTTCTTAAATAATGTCTTTGTATAACGTCACATTACTGTTCTTCTGCCGGTGGTGATATACTGCTTCCTTGTGTTGATGTACTGCGTATGCATATGAGACTTGCGTTCCCACACATACCCAGTACATCAATGCTTTGAAACGGAAGCAGTGAAGAAAAGAAAGTCTCCGTTGCTCCGTTTTTGTTTGTTTGTTTGTTTGTTTGTTTTTTTTTTTTTTTTATTTAAAAAAAAAAAAGTTTTGGACACTTTATACCAATGGAAAATAGTTCGGGCAACCGGAGCTTTTTCCATTGGTACATTGTGGGATTTACAACGGGCACACTGGCCAATCAGCTTACAACTTTTGGAATATTAATGGGGGGTGTCATAGAATTGGGATTTTAGAACAGTATGGGTAGGGTAGTTGCCATTCTCTTGCACTGCTGTGTGATATCAGACTAAAAATATGTAATATTTCCCCCCACGGTGGTGCTGGAGTGTCTTGCCCCTGAAAGAAAGACTTATTTTTGTAAGTACAGTGTGAGTATGTGAGTTACTCTTATGGTAGGAGTCCCATAGACTGTCATAACACTGTAATCTGTTACTGCAAGGAAGCTGGACAAAGCCAGAGAAAATGGGGGACAGAGGTCCAAACCTACAACATTATACATGCTCTGAATAACCTAGAAGGTGGCTAGTATAACATCAGGTTGCAACAGATCAGATTAGCCACAGTATGTAAAGACCATCACTTAACTGTGTCATTACTTACAACAATTCAGTGGACTGCATGTTATTGTATATTACTGGAAAAACACAACTGAATGAGGAAGATAGCAAACATACAGGGCAGAATGCTGGACATTCTGCAAAATCATGTACAGTGGGAGGTATGAAAACTGTCACTCTGTGTGTGGTGTTACATCATGTACCCCAGTTGCATCATACTTCTCAATCTCTAAGAGCAGGGAATCTGGACAAAGCCATGAACAATAGTGGGACAAAGGCCCAAATATAAAAAGGATTAACTAGTGGCTAAACAAATGTGGAAAGTTGATAGAATAACAGGTCTTGCATTAGCATGAATCTCTTGATCTGTATGGCGTCAGTAACTCAAATATCTCTCATCACTTCCTAAAATCAGTCTATAATGTGTTGCCCCTAATGTGCCAGAAAATCACAATGCTATGTAAAACATACCAAAAATATGACGCAATACTCTACACATTCTATTACAATCTGTACAGTTGATAGGTATAGGTCACATATTGCGTTCAGCAAACAGCCGGGGAATGCCTTGGACAAAATATCAGGGAAGTGCTGGACTGTGGAAACAGATCCAGCAGCCAAATGGCTGCAGCACACAAAATCCCAGATTGGAGTACAGGTAGATCTGTCCTGGAGTCACCTTGCAAATACTGATAGTCACACTGGGCATGTTCCTACACTTAGCTAACTTGAGCCCATGTCTGTTGCTTCATCTGCGCAAAGAACTGCTATGTGGAAATGTGTCTGTGCATACAGACAGCTACGTATACATATCTGTCTCTCCCTACCTCCCTCACACATGATTACCCTAAGTATCAGTATGTGGCACACACAGACACACACACACACATATATATATATATATATATATATATCTATATATATATATATATATATATATATATATATATATATATATATATATATATATATATATATATATATGTGTGTGTGTGTGTGTGTGTGTATGTATATATATATATATATATATATATATATATATATATATATATATATATATATATATCTGATAACACGATATATATATATATATATATATATATATATATATATATATATATATATATATATATATATATATATATATATATATATATATATATATATATATATATTTAGAAATAGTTAAATGTGTAGACTGATATAGACTCTCCACATATATGTACATAACACAGTTACATAACATACACACACAGCAACAGTTAAGATGACATCCCTGTTATTTATATATATATATATATATATATATATATATATATATATATATATATATATCTAGATGTGTATATGTGTGAGGGGATGTACAAATGCCCCCACTTACACGCAGAATGCTGGGGTTATCTGCACCTACACATCGCAACAATTGTCTGAAGGTAATCGACCAAGGCCACAAAATGACATAATCTACTCACCCCATAACTCTGTGCCTGTGGAATGTCACCCTGTAGACAGATAATGGTGAGCAGGTGGTGTAATGTGCAGTGGTTGCAATGCAGGACTTGGACAGGCCATATTGTCACTGGCTAATTGTCCACCTACAAACTGCAACTGGCCAGACATGGCGATACTGGTAACTGTACACACATAGTAGGGGTTTTAACAGGTAGCCCACTCCTGGACACTAGATACAATAACAGCATCAAGCAGGTTCACTCTGCAGGCCACACATGCTGTCTAGCACAAGGCCACTTAGCATACTCCACAAGTATTGTGCCTGCATCAGACATAACCTGTGGCTCGTGGGTTTGGTACTGTGAGCTGTAGAGTGTAATACTAGTTAAGTTGGAGTTCTAATCTCACATCCTCCAAGTCTGTGTGTGTGTAAATTAATATATCCCCTCACAGCACTATGGACATGCTCATATGTGCTGTCTCTGAGCAATGGTATACATTTTTGGCCCTGTGACTGGCTGCTGGCCTCTAAATTCCCTACTCTACAAGGCCTGCTGATGTCATCCATCTTAAGGGCACTGTCTGACAGTCTAGTAGCAGATAAACATAGTGGTGCATCCAATAAGTACTGCAAGCTATAGTGTGTACTACTAGATTGGTAGAGCTTCTATTATCACACCATCCAACGTGTGTGTGTGTGTGTGTGTGTGTGTGTGTGTGTGTGTGTGTGTGTGTGTGTGTGTGTGTGTGTACATATATTCCCTGATAGCACTAGAATCATGTCCATGTGGCCTACTCCTGAGCATTGGTTATGCATTTTATGGCCCTGTGACTAGATGCTGGCCTTAAATTGCCCCCCCCAAGCATAATTGATGTCCACCACCATCTACAGTTGTATGTGCAGACTCCCAGGTGACATGTATCAAGGGTAGTAGTGTGTGTCACAGGGTATGAAGGCATGTTGACGCTGACTGTCCCCATTGTCCTTCACACAATGTTCTACACATATACACCTAGGAAGCCATGCACATATACTAGCATACCTTGTTGATGTCATAGCTCTGATGTGCTGGCTTGCCATCCTGTGCCACTGTTTTTCTGCCATGTGTCCATAGTTGCACCACTCAGACTTCTGGGACAAAAACATACACAGCTCCATGATATACCTGTCATTCTGTAACACTACCGCCAGTGTACCATCAGGCAACAACGATACACAACGTTTGATGTGTACTCCTGACACATGCCAGCATACTGTCTCTGTCATGACCCACAACAACTGCCATGGCATAACACTATTGCACTACACAAACATATGTAAAGTTATATGGTCACCCTGTGCAACAGACACATATATGCAGGTCCCCACATCCATGGCATGGATGGCAGGGATGTGGCACAGGTATCATCACTTGCACAAGGTGTGGTGTGGTAGTGCTGGAGGCCTAGGCTGTGCCAAACAGTTGACAGCATGTGTGTGAGTTAGGAAGGGGTGCTGTTGACATGGGTCATGGATTGATGCTCTGTGTGTCTATAGGTGACCTGCATGTGACAGTGGTGTTGGAGTGTGTGCATGCACACAGTCAAACTCAGTGCTATCCCTACAGGTGTGTATGGTGGACAGCTGTGGACTGTACATGGTAGAGTGGACAGTTCTCCATCTCCGGTCACAAAAACAGGAACTGGCTCCTCCATGAGTAGCACGGGCAGTACTGTGTCCATGGTCAAATGTGGTGCTAGCACCTGATGGTCACTGCTGTTTGCTGGGCTTGTGCCCCCCACAGGACCACCCAGGACCATGTGCCCATGGCCTGCCACATCATGATGTGGACAACACACCTCCCTCTGTAGTGCTGGAGGTGCTGCCACTATGGGAACGTGAGTGTGCACGGCCACGTGGACTACCAGCAGATGGTGTTGCTTGCCTACAGCCACATGTTCGACAACCAACCTCAACCACATGTTCCAGCACAGACAACGTGTGCTCAAAGACAGCTACTGTCTGAGACCACCGTCTGTCCACTAAATCATTGAAATGATCACCAATGCGGTGGAGGCAGTAACAGATGTCAGACTGTGCTGCATCCATAACCCTAAGTATCTGTCTGGTGTTGCGTTCAGCTTGTTCCTGTGCCTCCATGACAGCCCAAAACATGTGGCGAATGACCCGCAATGTGACACTTGCAACAGGAAGTGGATGGGCAGCAGTCCTCCTTTGAACACCCCTGTCAGTCTGCCTTTGTGGGACCTCACCAGCTGTCTGGCTATGGCCAATGTCTACATTCACTGACGCCGTAGTTCTCACACTGTCCTGTGCTATGTCACCACTCTCTGACTGTCCAATATCTGTGGCCTCTGGTGACTGGATATGTGTGAGCATACTGACTGTGTGCGGGAACAATGGGGGCAGGAGAGGGATATCAACCTCTGGGACAGATTCAGCCACCAACAACCACACGTGTGCCTCACTATGGCCGCCATCATCAAGTCCAATGAGACACTGACATCAGGTTGTGTGAGGGACAGACTCCAACCCCCTTGTTCTCCTGTGGGAAGCAAGACAAAAGCATTACACTACCACCTGCACTATTATGTATGGTAATCCACACAGACTCATACAGATGAGGATCCACAGTTGCATCGCATGTCCCACATCTTCTCATCTCTGATTCTATGCACAAAGCACACACCCACAACAACATACACAGACAAACCAGGCCCTGTATAACATGCATGTCAGCTACATTTGGGTAACTGCCAGTTCAATACACTTGTGAGGTATGCAACATGACAATGTATGTGACAGAAATACACATTAAACCCAGTACACCTATCCTGACAATGCTATGTATTTTGTAGTACCACCACCTCAGGTGTTTACCTCCGCCCTGTTGTGTCTGAATGGGCATCTTGGAGTAATTCCCTCATGTATAGCAGGCTGCATTGTTGCTCAAAACTATAAGTACAAACATGTTAATGTTTGTACAAATACACACCTGTCATTCCCTAGGCTATGCACTGTAGTTAACTGCTCTGAAATGGAACATACAATTATTCTGCTCTAGGTAAGCAAAACACTTGTGCAAAATGCAAAATGGCAGCCCATAACATTCATAGGGTATATCTGATCTGGCAAAACAACAGTATGACACTTACCAGGTACAGGACCACAAACTCCAGCCACACCTGACGTACCTGTGAAAAGGTGAGGGAGGGGTATTGTCAGCAATACCAAATGTTGTAGTGTTACAAGGTAATATTTGTGGATATCCACATGTACAGTAGCTAATGTGATACTGGCTATATTGCTGCCATTCTGAGTATGTGTGCACAACTGTGGTGAAAAGCCAACCCCCCTCCAATGCAAATAGACCTGACACCCATGTACTGGTCTGCAGAGCCTGCCAGAATGCCTGCAAATGTATTATACTGGTGAACAAAGTCGGCTTACCTGGATGCTCCTCTGATGTGGATGCTGTGGCACCCACCTCCAGGATGTATGGCATGATGGTTGGCTGGGAGCTGTGGGCTGTTCCTACGTTTGCCAGGAATTTCTCTGTGGCTGAGAATGGTTGTTGTGTTGCAGGCCCTCCACCAGTGACAGCATGATCCCTGGCATCAACAGCTGCCCTTTGACCTGCGGCATTAACCATGTCTGTGGTCTGGTGTCAACCCTGCTCGTAGGTCCTGTCCTGTTGGCCAATATCATTAACAGCCCTCACAAAGCTAGTCCACAATGCTGCCTGCTGTTCTTGATTATGGTGACCCCTTGACAGCAGGATGTGTTGGTTGAGTCTGAGGGCATCCACTATAGTGTCATTTTCTGCTGATGAAAATGGAGGATGTCTCTGTCGATACATTGTTCCTGCAAGACAACAACAGGAGAACACGTTAGAGAACCAGATACATGGATGTACACGATGTACAGACCCTGCACATCCAAAATGGGCTAGCCTACCCACTGCTCCCTCAATGTCATACCCTGCAGCCTATCAGCACACTACATGTGTGGCTATCACCAAAATAGTACCAGTACCGGTTATGCCCCTGTGTGCAGTGACAGAGTCTGTTGTATGTCTCTACACCCTTCTCTGCAGTCTACTGTGATGTCTCCTCTGCTTGCAAAGTCCCACAACTATGTCATACAACCACTGTCAGACAAATAGCTATGTGCTGTTACAACAAATATATGGGGACAGTCCAGCAACATCAGTGTGCCACAATGACAGACAGCAATGCAAACCTACTGTAGTATATCTTCCCTGTAGGCATCATACCTCTCCACTACACAGATGTTTCCGGAATGTGAATGTGTGCCTCATAGATGTGGCCATTTTGGCACACACATGTGGATGTCTGACAAATGGTTGGCCAGTCATTGACGGTTGTTGTCAGAATATAAAGATTCTTGCTGTCACATGCCAGACGCCTGAGAAAACAGTTATGCTACAGTAATATCTGTTAGCCTATTCATACTCTTACTTTGTATGGCCAATATGTATACTCTGTCACTGAGTGTGAGCCTGTGTCCCCTCACTAATTATGGCTATGACCTGAATTTCTGCTGTAAGGGGTTGCAGGTATGTTAGCTATAGCTTTCATGCAATGAGGTACCAATGTCAACAGAACACTGACCTAGCCAGAGTACATCAAGGACAGGGAGCTATCCCTTTACAGTGTCAGAACTGTTTCTGTGTGACATTGACAGACTGAGAGGAGGTGAATTACAGTACAGTGTTTCAAAGTATAACTGTGTACACTCTTATTTACTGTCAATATGTCTAACTCATAATCCACTAGCTTTCCTACAACAGCAGAGTATCACCAACATGTCAGTACCATAGATGTACTGGATCTATATCACTTCGATGAAATGGCAAAAGTTCGAACACCATATGTTCGAACTTCTAACCTCAAAGTGCAAAACCATTGAAGGCTTAGAACAGCGATTTTTTTTCCCAGGGAAAAAATCGCTGTTCCAAGAAACACACACACAACACAAGTACATAAAAAAAACAGCAATCCACACACATACACTTAAAATCCTGCATCTAACCCTACACTAAACTGTACAGACACTACTATCTATCCACTTATCTTAACCCAAACCCTAACCCTAAGGTCCGTCACTATCGCACAGTAACCTAACCCGCGCCCTAACCCTAACTCACCTATCCCGCCCTAACCCTAAAGTCTGTCACTATCGCACACCCACCTCACCCACACCCTAACCCTAACTCACCTAACCCGCGACCTAACCCTAACGTCCGCACAATCGCACACTTACCTGAACCCGACCCATAACTTTCCACCATAGTACTGAAAATAGCGAAGCCGCAGAAACGGCCAACCGAATTCTTTTCCAGGGAAAAGATTTGGTGTTCCGCGGCTTGGCAATAATTAGTTTTCAAACTTCACAGTTCGAACATATGATGTTCGAACTGCTGAAGTTTCAACAAACTGATAGGAACCCAATGTACTACAGGCCTTCTGTTCTAATCCCTATTCTCCATACCTCCATCCTCCCATCTGCATTCCATTATATGGGGACATGTATTACATACCTGGTAGAGTGAAGTACTCCTATTTTGACCAGTACCTCTGCAAACAGCTTGCAAAACCATTGTCTGTTTGAATAAAGTAACATACTACCTGTTCCCCATAAGCAGTTGATTGCCTTTTTGTAGATAATGCTCATAAACAGGTGCTTGCCTGTGCACCAATCTGTAGCTCAGACTTGCTAATTGTATCCAAAACAGCTGGGTTGCACTTTCACTAACCAGTGTCAAGGCACCACAGTGCAATATTTAAGGGTTTCATGTAGGCCTTGGTCCCATTCTTAGTCTTTGAGATGGAGATTAATGAGGTGTGGAGACTACAGCATCACAGAGGGTAGTTGCAAATACTGTCCACTGTTGAGATTTATGAGGTAGTTCCACAGTTTTGCATATGTTTGGCCATTGTCCCATGACATTGTGATTATCTGGCAGTTCAGTGGTAAACTTTGTGGGTTGTGGTCAGTAAGGAGAGAGAGACATGTGAGTGTCAAACATCATACCCATCAGAATATGTATGCTGATGCTATTCTATCAGCTCACTATCTTTGTAGGGGCAAACTGTGAAACATGTCCCTGTCGCTGGACCTTTGCTCCCCCCACCCATTATGTATGGTTTTGTCTGGATCCCTTGTCTAGGGGTTGTGAGGTATGGTAGGTGTGTAGCAGCTAGCTTATCGTACAGCTGCGAATGTTCCAGGCTGCAGCTGCTGCTGGAGCCTAGGATGCATAGGGTCGTGAGAATACTTTGGAGGACAGCAAACTGTACGTGTAACTGAGGCAGCAGTGTCAACTCTGTCATTACAGCAGAGCCAGGGTAAGGGTACCCTTTACACTCCAGTCGAGGCATGTGCTTAAGGTACATCTGTTATGTAACAGTGGCAATCACAGAGTAGTAGGCGACATATACTTAGACTATACAGGTATGTGCAGTGTGTCCCTACCTACAGGCCCTTAACTTGCAAACATGGGTAGCAGTTAATTCAGTAGCAGCAACCTGTGTGAGTTAAAATTGCATAACTCTGTGTTCACAACACTGTAATTGAAGTGCAACACACTGGATTCAAACCCAGGACTCTGTGTGGCAAAATGTACTGCATGCAAAGCATTTAACAGACTGAGCTACTGAGTTAGGCTGCCACAACTGTATTTGTAAGATATATGTACATACATTCAGTCTGTGACACTTGTTTGCAACCATCATTATGTGCGTGGCTGTCAAAGGCAGTTGTTCTGCAGCAGGGTCCCAGTTGTACACATGTACTTTGCCATTGCTGCCTTAACAGGTGTGTTTAAAGATGCTGCTGATAAAAGGGTACATTTACCTGTTATCCCAGGCCTTACATACATCCGTTATTATTTATTTGGCTGTATACTGGTGTACTTTTTGTATCAAAGTCGCAGGGACGCTTCCATTTTTCCCAGTAGATGTACTTGCAGTCTGCTAGTGGCAATCTGAGTATTTTGCTGGAAACACCTGTTTTCATTAAGAGCTGAGTGGCCTAGTGGGCTAATGCACTATGCTATAGTTGACAGGAGCATGGGTTCGAGAGTTGGAAGGGGTGATTATTTTGCAGATTTGCCTAACATTGTGAGAAACACATAAGATCATTAAGGCACATTAAAGCACATTTAAACAGGTTTGTGCTTGTTTGCACAGCATGCCTAGTCTAGTCATAGGTGACTCTATAGTCAGACACACTGATGTTCCACTCACCAGGCTAAGCAAGGAGAAAGTTACTGTCAGCTGCCTGTCAGGTGCCAGGATCCGCCACATAACGCATGCACTCAGGTCACTCCACAACAAGTGCAAATATGACACTGTCATTGTCCATATTGGTGTGAATGACCTGAGATGTACCTCCCTGGACTACATGAAAAGAGACATGGAGGAGCTCTCCGATCTTGTAGCCCAGGCAGGTATGACCCTAGCCCTGAGTAGCATCCTGCCATCACCCAGAATGATACCACAGTACAAGGACAAAATGATTGACTTCAACAATTGGCTAAGCTTCTGGTATCATTCTAAGGGGATCCAGTATTTGTCTGCCTGGGACGACATGATTGACAGACCATGATGCTTTACCAGAGATGGCCTGCACCTGCCGCCCTTGGGATTCGGGATACTGGCTAAGGCTCTTGCCACCCCTATAGTGCCTTTTTTAGGCAAGGTTCAAATGACAAATTCACTACCGTAACAGGTACAAGCAAGCAAAATCTGAGGTAATGCTACTCAATGCTAGAAGTCTAAACCTCAAAATGCACTCACTCGAGGCAGTCCTTAAAATGGAGAACATCGACATCTGTGCAGTGACAGAGACCTGGTTCAAAGCTCCAGAGAGCACCCCTGCATTACCAGGCTATAATTCATGCCACACCTTTCGGCCACCTAACCCGGAACAAAGCACTAAAGGTGGAGGCGTGTCCATATTCATTAAGGATATCCACACCTCCAGGCTAGTTGCACAGCATAATGCATCTGAGATTATCCAAGTGCAACTAACTCTGGGCAAGACCGCAATCCAAATTGTAGCTTGCTACAGATCCCCCACCATGCCCCAGGATTCCCACTCCTCATTTCTTGATACACTGGAAAGTATTAGGGTACAACCCAACACCCTAATAATGGACAATTTCAACTACCCCACCATTAACTGGGAAAACTACTCATGTACTAACTCTTTTGCTCAACGTTTTCTGGAATTCAAAAATTCCAACGCCTTGGATCAACTTATTCACACCCCCACCAGGGGCAGCATTATCCTAGACCTGGTCATTACCAACATGGGCACCCGGTGTTCCACACTAGAGGTCAATTCCTCGTTGGTCAGATCCGACCACAAGCTAATCACCCTAGACATCCACATCCCGCCCCCACCCCCAATTAGGGAAACCACTGTAAAAAACTTCTCCAAAGCCAACTTCACACTTCTTAAGACAGAGGTGGCAAACTTCATGACACCCATGCAGATGGACAATAGAGGTATGACTGCTGAATCTTACACAAATGCACTTTATAAGCACTTACATGAGTGCATGGATCATGATATCCCTAATAGAACCAAGATGCTATCCTCCAAAAAAAAAAGAAGCCAATCTGGTGGTCCTCTGCCATAAACAAATTCTACAACAGAAGAAAGAAAGTGTTGCAAAAAATAGTAAAATTCCATGACTGGAGGAACTCCCTGGTCAACCTCAGTAAGAAGCTGAGATTCCTCATATAATCCTTCAAAGCTAGTTGCGAAAACAACATTGCCACTGACTCTAAAGACAGCCACAAAGCATTCTATAGCTATATCAAGAATCTCAATGGCAACACTCAGATCTGCTCTGAGTTACAGCACAATGGCACTAAATATACAGAACCAACTGATATTGCCAACATCCTGGCAGATAGGTTCAGTGCTAACGTTACCCCCCTCTCACCCCCTAGAGAGTCCATCTCTATACCAGAAGAATGCAAAGTTCCTGTAATCACGGCTGCACAGGTAAAAAACGCACTCTCCAAAGCCAAGAACACAGCATCCATGGGACCTGACAATATCCCAGGCTGCGTTCTACACGAACTACAGAATGAACTGGAACCCTACCTAAGTACCATGTTCAATCATAGCCATATCTTAGGCTTTGTGCCCACTGAATGGCGCACCACGATGGTTATCCCTCTCCATAAAGGGGGAGCCACGACGGACCCCAAGAACTACTGCCCCATTAGCCTGATGAGCCTGGTCTGCAAGGCCATGGAATGTATCATCATGGAACTCATAAACAAAGACATTGGTAATCTCCAAACTCTGGACCCTACCCAGTTCGATTTGTAAAAGGCATATCATGTCTCCTAAACCTGATTGACTTCTTTGAAGCAGTCACCAAAGCCATAGATGAGGGTAAGGTGGTTCACACAGCTTATCTAGATCTCGTCAAGGCTTTTGACACCATCCCCCACTCTGGAATTATAGATAAGCTCACTAAACTAGGTATAAATCCCTATGTCACAAGATGGGTTGCCAACTGGCTCATGGAGAGAACCCACACTGTCTAAGTAGCAGACTCCAAATCCGACTTAAGACCAGTGACAAGTGGAGTACCACAGGGTTCAGTCCTGGGTCCTCTCCTGTTTGGTATCTACTTCTCTAAGTACAGGCTAACACAGAAGGTCTTTGGCTAACAAAGTTTGCAGATGATTGCAAACTAGGAGCCATAATCGAAACTCCTAACGATGTGGACATACTACAAAAGGGCCTCACTGAGACAGATGCCTGGTGTCAAAGCCATGGCCTGAAGCTCAATGCCAAAAAGTGTATTGTCATCCCCTTTGGTAAAAACTCTGTACCCATGAACTATCACATAGCTGGTAGTCTACTTAATGCCGGAAATGTGATAAGATACATTGGGACACAGGTGGACAGTAGTCTCTCCTTTGATAATCACATCACCACAGTGGTCAGGAAATCCTTCTACGTGGCTCACCTCATTACAAAAGGTTTCTCATCCAGAAAAAAAGAGGTCATTGTTCCCCTGTACTCATCACTCATTAGACCCATTATAGAGTACAACGCCCCTTTTGGTATGTACCTCACAAGACATCTACATCAACTGGAAAGGCCACAGAAATACCTCACAAAGAGGATTACTGGCCTCAAACAGATGCCCTATGCAGACCGTCTCAAAAAACTCCAGCTTTACTCCGTCGCATATCACCTACTCAGAGGTGATCTCTGCCTAACATACAAAGCTATGTCAAACCCAGAGCTGTTGGACATGCTCCACTTAAAGAAATCCCAATCCCTCTGAGCTACACGCTCTAGGGACCTAAACCTTGTCACCACCGTAAACAGAACATGCTGGAGGGATAGATTCCTGTCCCAGAGACTTTCCATACTCTGGAACAGACTACCTATATATGTCAAACAGAGCTCCTCATTAGCACTCTTCAAGAAAAATCTTGATGATTGGATGGGAAATAGGAAATTCACCCCAGGGATCACTTCTGTGGCTCTGCTCGACAGGGATACAGGAAAATAATTTTCTTGAGTGGCGAAAGCCAGGGTACATTTTTGGCTAGGCTTATATAGGCCCTAGGGCCAGTCACCTAGTACCTACCTATGACCCTACCTATGACCCTATTCCGCTTAGCTCCGTGCAGACCCCCACTAAAAATTTGAAAAGAAAAGAAAAAAGGGGTAATAGGACAGTGATGAAATGAGGACAAGCAGGGGGAAAAACATGCTGAAAGGGAGGTAGGGATGTGCAGGATGGGTGTAGGAAAGGACCATAGCTTTCCATTTCATGTACAGCAACAGCTATGCATTTGTACAGATTTTGCACATGAATTTGGACCCACAAACACCAGAGAGAGTGGTGAGGACAACATAAATGTGTTGTCAAGCCAATTGGACCAAATTAATTGTGTTCAGTTGACGTGTGAAATGGAGAGGTATGCATGGGGCAATATTTTTTTGTGGGACAGGTGTCCTTTTTTTAAGGAGAGAGTGGAATGTTTGGGAAGGGATGTAGGTACATTTGGGGAGGTAAGCTGGGTAGGAGAGGTTGCATTTGTAGACAGACAAGACAGCATACAGGAGCGGTGTGTAACACATGAGGGTGTAAACACCTTGGATGGGGAGGGTGTTGTGAATCAGAGATGCATATGCCCCCAGACAGCATCAACATGACTGAGCTCCCCACCCATGGGCAATCAACACTGCTCCTTCACTGCCTCAAATGTGGCTGTGCTGGAGGCTGGGTGCCACGGCCACCAGGCCCCACCAGGTTGCCAATTCGTCCCTCAGTCTGCAACAGGATTGTTCATAGCTCCTATGCACAATCCTGTGCAACATGGCCGGTAGTTGATCTTGGGTGACAAACACCCCTCCGCCACCACTCCTAGGTGGGGACGGGCCCCATCCCCTGAAGTGGTTCCACTCGAGGGTGGTGCAGGGCCAACGAAGGGGGCACCACCGGCTTGAGTCCCAGATATGCTGGTACCCAATGCCATGACTGACTGAGGAAGGGTAGGCAGATCAGCAGGAACCAGCCTACCCTGTCATGCTGTGGTCATAGAGGTATAGCAATGTGTATAGGTTAGTTATCAACAAAACAGCATGCCAGAACATTGGAAATAACCCATTAACATATGAATGTATTGTATATGGAACACAACAGTAAATAACGTAAGAGTCAGTATATTAACATCATGCCAGTAACAGTTATGGCATAAGGCCAATAACATAGGTAATTCAACAAGATATGTTAATATGCAACCATTGTAATATGTAACAGTAATAAAATGAGCAACATATGTTAATGGTAAACCATAATCAATGAATAACAATAATAAATTTAGACAAAGATAAGAGGTGGGGAGAGAGAGAAATACAGTCCATTAATACCAGTATAGGCTATGTAGTTTACAACAGTACTGCTGTATACTCTACAGGTCTAGCCTTCATTTATGTTTAATGTGCCACAGTGGTACGGTGGTAGCATTGTTACCTCACAGCAAATGGTTCTCCCATTCGATTCTTGGCTTGGCTTGGAAGTCCCTTCTGTGTGGAGTCTGCATGTCCTCCCCGTGGTTGGGTAGCATTCGAAAGACATGCGTACATCAATGGGCGTGCCTTCGTTGAAGGTTGGGCATCAAGCTGGCACCTTGGCATTTCGTAAAAATATACTGCCAATCATTAGCGGACCGGAATTCCGCTGTGGCAACCCCCTACTGGGAAAAAGCCGAAAGACAAACAAACAAACAAGTGCCCTAGAGCTGTTGTAGCATGTACATACCTCTCAAGCTATCCACATGGACAGTATGGGCCAAGCAGTAACACCTGCAGGAACACAATTATGGAGAACACTTACACATCAGGTGACATATATAACTACCAAGGTGTGCTGTGGACTGATGTAGTGTGACTGTACTATTAACATAATCATGCCAATGATACCTCTGTAACAGAGGGATTACGTAACATTAGAAAGTGGGCAACCTGTACATTAATGCACTGACTGGAGAATGAATGTTCTCCAGCAGGGTATTAATGTACAAGTAATGCCCAGCTAAAAATGCATCCGCCACTTCACGGCAGCATATCAAGCTGTCGTGGAGCTCGGACTGAAATAAAATAATGGCCGCCATTATTTTACTCTTGTTAAGCAGCGGTTCTGCTGTTTAACGAGCGTAAAATGTAAAAAAGAGAGAGAGAGTGTGTGTGTGTGTGTGTGTGTGTGTGTGTGTGTGTGTGTGTGTGTGTGTGTGTGTGTGTGTGTGAGTGATCGAGAGAGTTAGAGAGAATGTGAGAACGATCGTTTGTCACTGAATGCGTGTATGATTGCAGAGGAGACTGTGTGTATGTGTGAGAGATCGAGAGAGTAAGAGCGATCTTGTGTGTGTGAATGTGTGTATGAAAGCAGTGGAGACTGTGTGTGTAAGAGATTGAGAGTGAGAGCGATGTTGTGTTACTGAATGCCTGTATGAAAGCAGCGGAGACTGTGTGTGTGAGATAGAGAAAGATTGAGACCAATTTTGTGTGAGTGAATCTGTGCATAAACACAGAGGAGACTGTCTATGTGTATATGTATTTGTGTGTGAAAGCAGAAGAGGCTGTGTATGTGTGCATGACAGTGGAGAGAATGGGCTGTATGTAAAATTGTTGTGTTTTACTTATTTATTTTGTAAACACTATATTATTTATTTTATGTATTTTTGATGTAAAATGCTTCCCCAGCACCATTAGCATATACTACAGTAAGTTTAAAATATTAGGTGGAGGAACTATTTTACATTAAAAATATATAGAAAAAATAATATATTACTTAAAAAAATAAATATGCAAGTAAAACACAATTTTACAGTGAGCCCATTCTCTAAGCGCAATAATGCCCTCCAGGGTGTGTGTTAATGTGTAATTAATGCCCTTCCAGGGGTGTAGAGGCCCTCCACCTGTGGAGTCGGGCCTCATAACACCCCTGGACGGGTGTTAATTACACATTAACACCCACCCTGTCAGGCATTATTGCTTGTGTAATTAGATTCCATGACAGCGTTACACTTGGGAGAGACATGTATGTGTACAGTACAGAAAGCAAACAACTATCATCCCTTCTTTGGCAGGCACAGGGATAGAACTTCAGCAAACTTTTACAGACACTCCAGGCATACAGCCATACCAAGATTATACATTTTATTTATTTTGTTTCCTTTTATTGTTATTGTACTTTTTGCCTTTATTTTATGAAGTCTTATCACATTTCTGGTCAATACTCCACCAGAACAAAAGCACGCATCAGAAGGAGGTTCAGCTGGAAAGTATATTTATTTGTTACACAAACTCAATTAAGCGCTTTCATCCCTCTAACCAGGGGACTTCATCAGAATAAAGACTTCAATGTCTCACTGTTTTAAATACCACTGGCATTCAATATCTTTTTTTAAACTGGCATTAAAGAGACGGTTTGGTATATTAGACATTATAAAGATTGACACGGGGGGGGGGGGTTGGAAAAACTTACTCAGTAAAAAAGAATTAAAGTGGCAGCTAAGGCTTGCCGCACATTTCCCACCTGGGTTGAATGACTCCGTCTCTTTAATGCCAGTTTTAAAAGAAAGAGCTGATAGATTATAGAGTAGCAATGAGTTTTTAAAGTCTGTATTACTTTCTCATTGTTTCAGTAACACATTTAAAAGCAACCTTGTGCTGATTTAAAATATTTAACTGTTTCATAGTATTCCATTTTATTTGATATTGAATGCCAGTTTTTTTAAAATAGTTTTCAAGAATGGATTTTAAAGGTGATGTTTCTTTAACGTTTTACTTTTTGACTGCTTTCATATAGGGTGAAATGATTATTGTAGTGTTTACTCATTGGTCCTTTTTACACCATTGACAGGATTGTTTGTGGTATTTAAAACTGTGAGAAGTTGAAGTCTTTATTCTGATGAAGTCCCCTGGTTAGAGGAATGAAAGCGCTTAATTGATTTTGTGTAACAAATAAATATACTTTCCAGCTGAACCTCCATTTGATGTGTGCTTTTGTTCTTGTGGAGTATTGGTTTACAGGCATGTATTGCACATTTTACATTTTTCTAGTTTTACATTCCTGGTCAATGCTGTGACAGTCTGTTACATCTGAACACACAAATTATTTACTCATAATAAGGGTTTCTTCACCCATTTACCTGTATATCGTGTGGAGAGAACATCTGTCATCAATACCTAACTGATTAAGTAATATTTATTACTACCTGGCACTGGATTCGAACCTTGGTCTGTGTGTGCCAAAAGGTACTTCAGACAGCATTTGACAAACTGAGCTACTGAGCCACTGCTGGTTATTGACTGACTGATATTTGCCTAGAACTCACCTGGAAACAAAATATGACCTGGTAATAGTACTACAGTTTTATACTAGACTGCACTGACAGTTGAACACACATGCATTGAGATTCCCGCATGACAGAGATGCTAAGTAAACTATACAGTACTACATAAAATGCAGGTGTACACAATACACTGTTAGTGGGTGGATATATCTGTGAGGTCTACACACCATATCAGATTATTGGGTTGGCTACCTCACCCATATACAGTTGAAGATAGTATATTTGCAGTCTACAGCTATTACAGTGTTATACTTGCCTGCAGCACCGTACCTCTGTGCATGAATGCATGTAGCTGAAATGCAATGGTTAACACAAGATTATCCTGATATACACAATATACCTTGGATGTTAATGTTAATACTATTGCTTCAGATGTTATTGCAGAACAGGAGTCATAATGCATTTCTTTTAATACAGCTCTGAATCGACAATTACTGCATAACACTCTTTATTAGCTATACTTTGAGGCGGGTAGTGGTATTCTTTTTTGTTTTTATTTCAGAACAGTTGTCATAATTGATTTCATGCAATACAGCTGTAATTACACACATATTGCACAACACAGCTTTATTAGAGGTACCTTCATCCAGTTACTGTTATAGTTTCAAGTCTTTATTGCACAACAGTTGATGTAATGCAGGTGTTGCAATACAGCTGTAATTCCACAATTATTACAGTAGAAACTTTATTTCATTTACATTATTAGGGTTAATATGTTAGCTTTCCCTGTTTATTGCACTATCGTTTGCAGTTGTCCTTTATTGCAGTACAGGTCTATGTCCACATTCATTGCAATACACAAATCTTTACTGTTTGTACCTATTGACAGTTAATGCATTACTCTTTCTTGCTTATTTGACTATAGATTGCAAATTAATCTGTAGTCATCACATTCATAGTGCAACCTGGCCAAGCACTCAGCATGTGCCTCTAGGTTGCGACCTCTGTCTTCTGCAGCTGTAGGGAGAGAAGCACACCATTATGCATACCTGTCTATCAAACATTCAGATTAGGTATTGGTAAAATGATCCTAACAGTACTTACAAACTTGTGGGGCATTCCCAGCCCGAGCTTCCCAGACCCAGGTGTCCAAAAGATCCCCCTTCCGATGCTTCAGGTCATCATAGTGGTGATGGACCTGCTCACCTGTGCAGGGGATACCTGTAGCACTGGTGAGATCGCATGCCATCCGGTCCCAGGCATTTGCCTTGCACTCTGAGCCCTGGAACTGCCCCTGCAGCAGCCGGTCTTCATGGTCTTTCACCAGAAGTCCAACCTTGACCCTGGATTCCAGAATGCCCCACCACTGTGCCCAGAAGCATGCACCCTCACCAGTGCATGCCATTGTTCCTGCATAGTTCAAATTCCAACTGGTTATGGGTAGTCCTACCTGTTGCACTTAATATAGCCTGTTTTCCTGCCCTTACATGCCATTGGGCAATTTTTAAAAATACGGTGCATCACTTGGTACCACACAAACCAGCACAGCTAAGCGGAGCAGTGCTTAAACTGCAATGTTTAGCAGTGCTTAGCAGTACGCAAACCAGCTAAGCACAGCCAAGCAGTGCCAGGCACTGCCAAGCAGTGCATAAACAGAGATTATTTAAGGAGTGCTTAACAGGTCTGAGCGGGTCTTAGCAGAGCTTAGCTGAGTGTAGCAGATCAGGATTGCAAAATAATCATAATTTGTCTTTGGAAAATAAATGCTTAATTTTCCTTGCATGTACTCAAACCCTGCACCTACTGCCCATAAGGACATAACTCTAATCACTTGGCTACGTGGATACGTAGAATGCTGCTATACTTTTACATATATTTCTGAGCTAACTTTAAGCAGTGCTAAGCACTGCACTGTGCTGCACAGATCTGCTTAGCTATGTTTAAACTTGACCTTTGCATCACAAATTAAATGCATCCGGTTTCTATTTTTAGATGTCTGCACATGTCACTAGCTGAGCTCACACCGCATCATGCAAACTTGGAAAAAAAATAAATAATTAATGTCATTGATATAATGCACTTGGACAGTGCAGGGGGTGTGTTACTCATCTGAGGACACAGTCGCACACTCCCTACACTGATTCAATAATTGTGCTTCATGGCTCTCTCTCTCAGCAACGAGCCATCATTAATATGCGTGGCGTGCTACTGAAGGGGAACCACATGCATGGACATGGTAACTTCTGTGTAGGCTCTACACTGTGCCTGCACAGATTTTATTAAATCTGGGGGAAAGTCTTGTTTTCTTGAGTGTATAATTTTATGTTTTTTACCCTAGTTCACCTCAGACTGACTTCTCTAATTTGTTTACCAGTACATAAAACTATGTTGCTGAGCTGGATTACTGATTGCTTTGTTTCCATACTTATAAATTAGTGGATAAGATCATTAAGGAAAGAATAAAGTTATTTTGGATTACATAGACCAAAAAGCCAAACCTGAATGTATCCACAAAGACTTAAAAAGAAAAAAGTCATGGACATTCAGAAGCCATATAGCTGAAACACTTGATGTACATGTATCCCATGGGCCTCTATCACAGGAGGTATCACACAGTGAAAACTCTAGCTTGGCTAGGTTTTTCTTGTAGTTTTTACTTTTTTATGAATTTCCTTGGCAGATCATGTGCTTGCATTGTCCCATTCACCTGTGTATTAACTTAGCACGCAGGAAGTGTATTTTTTCTTTATTTTACATTAGATTAATTCTGGAATTACATGCAAAGCTAAATTTGGGAGACAGTGAATAGGAATCCTCAGAAAAAGCTGATAGAGTAAAGAGTATTTTATAATGATACTTAAATGCTAATTTTTTTCTTCAATATAACTTAGAATAAACTATGTGGGTGTTCAGTTTTTACATAAAATGAATATGGTTTTGACTGGGATAGGGTAGCTGAGATTCCAGTAGATAAATCAATTATACTAAAGAGCAATAAAACAAAAAAGTGAAATACAGCCAACCAGACTGAAATACTGAAAACCAATAAAAATAACAGTCTGACTGCGCAGGACTAATACACTATAAAATTTATTGAGCTCTTTAGTCTAACTGAAAAGGCTTCATCATACTGATGAAGTGTTTTTAATTAGACAAAAGCACTTAGTTACCCTGAGGAGTAATTGGCAGGGTAAGATGTAGATGACGGTATTGTTGTGTAATAAAATGCAGCTGGAATTACACAGTAGTACCTCAATGCTAAAGTTGTGAGTCCACATATTGTGGACAGCTCTGTTTTGCAGAACTTATAGTCCTTGTTAGAGACTGTCTTTGCTGACCACATTTGTTTTTGCATTGGAGACTTTGCCTTTTGTCTCTTTTTTCCACAGACTGGTAGTGACACAGTGGGTTGTTCTTTTCTATTTTCAGGTTGTCAGGCTATGAAAGACATTGTTGACTGTTAGTCAGATCACAAGTACTCAGCTCCACTTTTACTGTAGCAGCCCATTTAAATGTGCAGTTGATGTGAAAAAAGAGAAAGGGCAGCAAAAACAGAACTGAACACTGTTTTCCCCAAATATCTTTCAGTTGCAAGGAAGTATATTTTGTGACTTCATTTTTTTGCACCATAAACTGATTAACAAATACTTTTGTAATCATTGTAAACTGAACACAATTAGAGGATACAGAGACTATGCTGTGCCCTGCAAAAAAATAATAATAATTAGATTTGGGATGACAGTTTGTTACCCAATCTATCAGTAAATGTTTGGTTTCTGTGAAATTCAAAGCCCATATTCTGAATCAGTCACTTAAGCTTGAGTAATGGATAATTTCACTTTTAAAGCATATTTTTAATCTCTGTTCATTTTTTATTTTATTTATTTATTTATTTTGCAAAACCCGTATGATTGTACAGTTCCGATGCTTGGAATGTTACCACTGTTCTGCTAAGTACTAGTTTCATAACCACAAGTTGATCATTTTCATAGTTTCATAGTTTCATAGTATAGTACTAGACTATCTGCCCTGGGGCATTTGTAAGCCTAGCCATAGTGATGTGGCTTTTGCCACCCCATGAAATGGTACAAAAAATGTACAGAATAAATTTAGAATACTGTGCCTCTGTCTAGTAGTGACACAATGAAGGTCCCCTTATATAATAGAATTAGTTTACTGTGCCCCTGTCTAGCAGTGACACAGATGTGACCCCTGGGGTAAACTTACGATCTCCCATCCACTCATCAAGATTTCTCTTGAAGAGAGTCAGTGAGGGCTCTGCCTAATACGAACTGGGATCTTGTTCCAAAGCATGGGAAGCCTCTGGGTTATGAATCTATCCCTCCAGCATGTCCTATTCATACTTGTGCCGAGGTTTAAGTCTTTAGCTCGTGGTCCTGATGGATTTGGATTTTTGAGGTGGAGCATGTCCATCAGATCCTGATTGGACATGGCCTTGTACGTCAGGCAGAGATCACCTCTGAGCAGGCGGTATGCTACTGAATAGAGCTGAAGTTTCTTTAGTCTGGCAGAATAAGACATATATTGGAGACCCTTGATCCTCTTGGTGAGGTACTTTTGTGGTCTCTCCAGCTGTTGCAAATGCCGGGTGAGGTACATACCAAATGGGGCATTGTACTCAATCATGGGTCTGATGAGGGAGGAATATAGGGGTACAATGACATCCTTGGATCTGGATGTGAATCCCTTCATGATGAGGTGTGCAAGGTAGAATGTTTTTCTAACCACTTTGGCAATGTGGGTGTCAAATGAGAGGTCGCTGTCAACTTGGGTCCCTAGGTCTCTGATTACTTTTTCCGTACTCAGTGGGTTGCTGTCTGGGAATAAACTGGTTAGGATGCAGGGAGTGGGTTTTTTTTGCTGCACATGAGTTAATTTTAGTTGTATATAATGTCTGCAGTTAGCTGTACTTCTTTCTCATACTGAGTGTACTGCCATCCAGTACACCCTGTGCATTGTAGTCATTGTTATCATCAGTGGATCAACAAATATCGCTCACCTGTGGTACCTGAGAGATCCGAAGACTGTAGAATCTATTCCCAACACAATCTGGTTGGATTCATGTTCCATTACTGATGCAGTTGTATTGCAAAGGGGGGCTGCACTCCAGATGCCCAACAAAGACCCCGTCTCCCTGATCAAATGGTAGCTCAGATCATTGTAAAAGATGTCAGAGCACATATTAAAAATGATAAGGGAAACCCACTCCCTGCATCCTAACCAGTTTATTCCCAATTAACATGAATACCAGCTTTAGAATGTCCTGAAAAAAGACCTTGGACAGTGGGACAAATCCACACAATAAAAGAAAAAAATTGAGAATAAGTGCTGTCGTTTCAGAAGGAAATGTGATGTGGGACTGTGTGTGAGGATAATTAATTGCTTTACCATGTAGAAAAGCTAACAATCATTTGCCAGTACGATATTCTGGCTTGCACTGCAGCCAAACTACAGTGGTAATGGTTAAAGATGTGTAGTAAAACATGAAAGGTATGAGGCAGTTGTCAAGCAGAATTTAGTAAAGCAGCTCTTCAGTGTATTCAGAATTTTATATTATGCAAGTTATATTGGTGGAGGGCAATGCATTCTTCTGTCTTAATCTAGTTTTTCATATTTTACTTATATGTGCTATTAATTATGCTACTTAGTAAAGCTAGGCATTACACAGTGCATGATATTCCACGTGGAAACATTAGAAACATTGTTGCTTTCTGGATAAACATTGTGGTAGTGTCTGAGTGCTTAGTTAGTAAAACATTATAGCTTTGTAGTTTAATTATTTTGCTCTGGGAGCATTGCCTTGCTTTTCAGTTGACATTCACAAATATTGTGAACTGCCATATGTTGTATTAAGGACTTGCTATACTGTTTATATATGAGCACACCTGCCATCAATGGAGGTGGGTTTTTAAGTACAGTTGTTAAAAGATTTCCTTACATAATAAGTATCTGCTGATTAAAACAGACTGAGTTTGAAAAGCACCAATTAATTATAAGAATAAGCAGGAAGGCAAAATAGATACATTAGGAGAAGGTAACAGCTACAATTAGGCTACGTTAATTTTCCCTGTATTTTTACACGATCACAAATATTATTTTGGGAAGTGTTTACATCTGAGTGTAGAAGTAGGAGAGAAAAGTACTGAGCCTTTCGCAACTTTTGCTTTTGTAGGCTACAAGAAGATATTGTCCCCCTTTATAGAATTACTTTGTAAAGTATATATAAATGGCTTCACTACTATTACTTTCTGAATAAAGATTATAATGTTAAAACATGGGTTATATGAATGGGTCTAGATTATAACATCGAATTTTATAAAGTTCGAATGTTATACTATCGAAACAGTTTTGTCGAACACTGAAAACAGGGAAAGAATTTGTTGGGCTGTTGCTGTGGCTTCGCTGTTTTCAGCGTTCGATATGTTGGAGCGTTACGGGTCAGGTTCAGGTAAGTGTGCGATTGTGTGTAGGTTAAGGTTAGGGGACGGGTTAGGTGAGTTAGGGTTAGGGAGCGGGTCAGGTAAGTGTGCGGTTGTGTGTAGGTTAGGGTTAGGGGGCGGGTTAGGTGAGTTAGGGTTAGAGCACGGGTGAGGTGAGTGTGCGATAGTGACGGATCTTAGGGTTAGGGTCAGGTTAATGTAAGTGGATAGCTAGTAGTGTAAGTAAAGTTTAGTTTAGGTGTAGGATTTTAAGTGTATGTGTGTGGATTGCTGATTTTTGTGTGTGTTTGTGTTGTGTGTATGTTTCTCGGAATAGCGATTTTTTTCCCTGGGAAAACAAATCACTATTCTGACTGTTCGATGATTTTGTTGTTTAGGGTTCGATATTATAACATTCGATCTTTGTAAATTTCGATGTTATAATATAGACCCATATGAACTACCCATGAAAATGCCCTACAGATGGGAAATTCCAGTTGCTCATTGAGTAAATGAAGCACTTGTACCATAAAGGTTGGGTGTGCCCAAATATTCCTGTATTAGTTAATTCTAACTCCCTTGTACATTTGTTTTTTTTTAAAGAAGCATCTTTATTAAATTATCATGAATGACATAGGCAATCTTATATTTATATTAATGAAAATAAACCATAGCGACACAGTCTCAGTTGCAAACATTATACATTATAAACTGTGTCAACACAACTGTAGCTGCAAACATTATACATCACTTTTTGTATATCCATTCATTGTCAGTCAACCATTAAATAGCTCATTCAAATCCTGCCTTCTTTTAAACCTTGTTCCTCCTCTTCATGTATTGATCCCACATTTCCCATTTTTTCTGTGTAATTTCCTCCTATCCTTTTCTAAAGATCCCAGTTCCAGTTGTTTTATTCCGTTACCATCTTCACTACTTCTACTAAAGTTGGTTAAGACTTTGATTTCCGTTTTCTAGTAATTGCTTTTTTTGACAGCCATCATAATTAGACTTAGCAAGGCCTTACTATGTCTGGGCAGTTCCTATTTTGTATCATAGCTCAAGAAAATCATTTCCCTAGTTACTCCAATTTGTTCACCCAGCATCTCCAACAGAGCAGTCTGCAGGGAATCTTTAAAGTCTGTCAACTCATTATACTGCAAGAAAATATGTTTCCAGTTACCTCTTTCTTCCCCATCACACCTCATACATTTGCTGTCTACCTAAGGAAAATTCTTTGGAGTCTACTTGGGGTATAAAAATACCTACGTAAACATTTCCAAGAAAGATCCTAAATCTTCTAGATTTTGTTGCATATTTGGAAAACATACATATAGACCCCATTGTTACCCTTATACATTTGTTAACCAGCCTTTGTAGACTGGTCTTCACTAATCACACACCCTACTTACTATACTCAACTATTATCCTAAACTCTGGTCAGATCCAACCAAATGCAGCAATCTCATTTATAAACATGCCACAATGAATTCAAGGACTTTATAAAGACAAACATATTAAAAATGTATGATGAGCTCTTAAAATTCAGCTGCAAGATTTCCAGACCCCATGTAGCCCTAGTTGTTACTTATGCCAATGAATTTTGCTCCCTTCTAACAAACATCATAAACCAAATGGTCCCAATGAGAAATAATTACATTGAGGAATTTAAAAATAAACCACCTTATTGGAATCCCAAGATCAATAAGCACTTTAATAAAAGAAAAACAACAAGTACAAATATGACTCTGTCATTGTCCATGTTGGAGTGAATGACTTGAGACGTACCTCCCTGGACTACATGAAAAGAGACATGGAAGAGCTCTCGGATCATGTGGCCCAGGCAGGTATGACCCTAGCCCTGAGTAGCATCCTGCCTTCGCCCAGAATTATACCACAATATAAGGATAAAATGATTGACTTCAACAATTGGCAAAGCTTATGGTGTCATTCAAAGGGGATCCAGTATCTGTCTGCCTGGGATGACATGATTGACAGACCACGATGCTTTGCCAGAGATGGTCTGCACCTGTTGCCCCTGGGATTCAGGTTACTGGCTAAGGCTCTTGCCACCCCTATAGTGCCTTTTTTAGGCAAACTTCAAAGGACAAAACCACCACCGTAACAGGTACAAGCATGCAAAATCTGAAGGTAATGCTACTCAATGCTAGAAGTCTAAACCTCAAAATGCACTCTCGAGGCACTCCTAAAATGGAGAACATCGATATCTGTGCAGTAACTGAGACCTGGTTCAAGGCTCCAGAGAGCACCCCTGCAATACCAGGCTACAACTCTTACCACACTTTTCGCCACCAAACCAGGACCGAAACACTAAAGGTGGAGGAGTGTCAATATTCACCAAGGATATTCACACCACCAGGCTAGTTGGCCAACACAATGTGTCTGAAATTCTCCAAGTGCAACTAACACTAGGTAAGACTGCAATCCAAATTGTAGCTTGCTACAGATCCCCACCATACCGCAAGATTCTCACTACACCTTTCTAAACATACTGGAAAATATTAAGATAGAACCAAACACCCTAATACTGGGTGATTTTAACTACCCTGCCATTAACTGGGAAAACTACTCATGTCCCAACACCTTTGCACGGTTCTTGGAATTCATAAATTCCAACGCCCTGGATCAACTAATCCATAGTCCTACCAGGGGCTCCAATATCCTAGAACTGGTCATTACCAACATGGGAAATCAATGCTCCATACCTATGGTCACCCCTCGTTAGTCAGGTCTGACCATAAGCTAATCACCCTTAACATCCACATCCCACCCCCTAGTAAAGAAACCACCATAAAAAACTTCTCCAAAGCCAACTTCATGCTACTCAAGTCAGAAGTGACAAACTTCATGACACCCATGCAGACGGGAACTGAAACTGCTGAATCCTACACTAAGGCACTGTACGAGCACATCCACTCATGCATGAATCGTGCCATCCCAAATAGAACCAAAATGCTCTCATCCAAAAAAAAGGAAGCCAATCTGGTGGTCCCCTGCCATAAACAAACTTTACAACAAAAGGAAGAAACTTTTGCAGAAAAGAGGAAAATCCCAGGATGCAAAAAACTCCCTTACTAGCCTCAGTAAGAAACTGAGATGCCTCATAAAATCCTCCAAAGCTAGTTACGAAAATAAAATTGCCAAAGATTCCAAAGACAACCACAAAGCATTCTATAACTATGTCAAAATCTAAATGGCAATGCTCAGATCTGCTCTGAGCTAAAACAGAATGGCATTAAATATACTGATCCAAAGGATATTGCCAATATCCTGGCAGATCAATTCAGTGCCAACTTCACCCCACTCACCCCTAAATGGCCCATCTCAATACCGGAAGATTGCCAAATTCCAGTAATAACGGCCACACAGGTACAAAACGCACTCTCTAAAGCCAAGAATACAGCATCCATGGGACCAGATGACATCCCGGCTGTGTACTACATGAACTACAATATGAACTGGCACCTCACCTAAGTGTCATGTTTAATCATAGCCTCACCTCAGGTTTCGTGCCCACTGAGTGGCAGAGCTACAGTTATCCCAATCCACAAGGGGATCCACCTTGGATCCCGGAAACTACCGTCCCATCAGTCTGACAAGCCTTATCTGCAAGGCCATGGAGCGTATTATCATGGAACTTATAAACAAAGACATTGGCAACCTTCAAACACTGGACCCCACCCAGTTTGGGTTTGTGAAGGGCTGATCTTGTCTCCTGAACCTGATTAACTTCTTTGAATCAGTCTCCAGAGCCATGGACAAGGGTAAGGTGGTCCACACAGCTTATCTAGACCTTGCCAAGGCCTTTGACACCATCCCCCACTCTGGAATCATAGATAAACTTACTAAGTTGGGCATTAATCCCTATGTCACCCAATGGGTTGCTAAATGGCTTACTGATAGAACCCACACTATAAAAGTAGCTGACTCCAAATCCAGCTCCGGACAAGTGACAAGTGGAGTACCTCAGGGTTCAGTCCTGGGGCCGCTCTTGTTTGGCATCTACTTCTCTGAAGTACAGGTCAACACTAAGGGACTCTGGCTAACAAAGTTTGCAGATGACTGCAAACTGGGAGCCATTATTGAATCCCCAAATGATGTGGATACTCTACAAAAGGGCCTTACAGAAACAGATGCTTGGTGCCAGAGCCATGGGCTCAAGCTCAATGCCAAGAAATGTATTGTTATCCCTTTGGGAAAAAACATGTATCCATGAATTACCATATAGGTGGCAGTACACTAAACACAGAAAGTGTGATAAGAGACTTAGGGACACAGGTGGACAGTGGTCTCACCTTCGATAACCACATCGCCACAACAGTCAGGAAATCCTTCTATGTGGCACACCTCATCACGAAGGGCTTTTCATCCAGAAAAAGGAGGTCATTGTCCCACTGTACTCATCCCTCATTAGACCCATTATAGAATACAACGCCCCATTTGGTATGTACCTCTCAAGACATCTGCAACAACTGGAAAGGCCTCAGAAATACCTCACTAAAAGAATCACAGGCCTAAAGCAGATGCCCTACGCTGACCGCCTTTAAAAACTCCAGCTATACTCTGTCGCATATCGTCTACTCAGAGGCGATCTCTGCTTAACATACAAGGCCATGTCAAACCCAGAGCTGTTGGACATGCTACACTTAAAGAAATCCCAATCCGTCAGAGCTACACGCTCCAGGGATCTAAACCTTGTCATCACAATAAACAAAACATGCTGGAGGGATAGGTTCCTGACCCAGAGACTCCCCAGACTCTGGAATAGATTGCCCATACATATCAAGCAGAGTGCCTCTTTGGACCTCTTCAAAAGGAACCTTGACGACTGGATGGGAGAAAGGAAATTCACCCCAGGGATCACGTCAGTCGCCCTGCTAGACAGGGGTCCAGGAAAGTAAATAATGTGGGAAGAAATAGCCAGGGAATTGTTATGGCTAGGCTTGTATAGGCCCTAGGGCTGATAGCCTAGTACCAACCTATGAACCTATGAACCTATTGTCAGTAATAAATCAAAATCAACCCAAATTAAAGTCTCTATCAGAGAGATCAGCATGTGTCTACTTTTATAGCCTGACTCTCAGATGACCGACTTTCAAAATCCCGAGACGAAAATCACAAAAGTTCAGAAACCTGAACGTCGACTGTTTACTAGGGTAAGTAACACTTGGTCAATATGCCCTGTTCTCTACTGTAGTGCAATCCCAGAGTTGGTATATTTAGTTGAGAGGTGTAGGTGAGTTTTACTTACCGCTGCGTGAGTTTTGTTTACAGTTGGCCATGTATTTACTTACCCTAGTAAAAATCGATGTTTAGGTTTCTGAACTTTCCTGATTTTTGTCTCGGGATTTTGAAAGTCGGTCATCTGAGAGTCAGACTTTAGCCGTAGACCCAGTCAGCATACATCTGAAAATTACCATAAAGAAGATCAAAGTAGAACACAAATTAAGATTAACACCCAAAGACAGGGATAATCACAAATCTGTTAACTCTGTCAGATGATTAAGAAATAACACAAAGCAATTATCTAAATTTAGTCACATTGCTATTGCCCATTCTAACACTAAATATATTTGCTAATGTACTTGCTCATTCATCTAATGGAAACTCCACAAAAGAAAATGTCATTGAAGTTCCACAAGTTCACAGAATCTCTTCACTCCCAAAGTTATTATTGAACATGTCGTAACTGCACTCTGTAAAGCTAGGAATGCTAACTATATGAGCTTGACACTGTACCTAATTGCTTAATTAACAGTGCCAAACATGCCATTTCTGAACCTCTCCTAGAACATCTCAGCTTAAGCATAGTTACAGGGTATGTTTCTGAGGTTTGGAAAATTACTATCATTATGGCACTCCATAAAGGGAGATCCTCCTCAAATCTCAGGAGCTATAGACCCATCAGTCTAGCAAGCCTAATTTTGGAAACCAGGGAACACATTATATCTGGTTTTATAAACTTCTACAAAAAATGTTACTGCTCTTGACCTACAACAGTATGGTTTTGTCAGAGTGTAAAATCATGTCTATTTAATTTAGAAAACATCTTTGAGAAAGTCACTAACTTGTAGATAGTGGCCACCATACAGTTTACCTGGATCTGGCTAAGACTGTGCCCCATGCTGAAATGGTAAACAAAGCATAAAGATGTAGCCCCGCATGTTATAAGGTGGATAGTGAATGAGCTAAAATATAGAACCCACTAAACTAATAGGTGCCACATCAGTACCTAAAAAGTGACTACTTTTTTCTCAAGGCTCAGTACTTTGGCCCATCTGTTCATTATCTACTTTTCACATGTCCAAACCACTAACCCAGACACACGACTAACTAATTTTGCCAATGACTGCAAGCTGGGTGTTGTCATTATCTCAGCATCTAATACCATGATACTATAACAAAGGCTAAACCGTACAAATTAATAGTGTATAGAAATGGGCTAACACTAAATGCACAGAAGTATAGTATTGCCACCTGTGGTAAAAAACAAAAATCTCAAAAGCAGCTTACAGTAGAGACAGCACCCCACTCTGTAAAGATACAGTCATCAGAGATCTCTACACCTTCATAGACAACTCCCTTTATCCTTTGACCACCATGTAGCAACAGTAGTCAGGAAATCCTTCTATCTAGACCAGTTAGTAAGTAAGGATATCTCATCAAGGACAAAAGAAGTTCTCATTCCTCTATACTATGTCCTTATCAGGCAAATTATATAATGTAATGCCCATTTTATTACCATCATCATCATCATCAACCCCCCTTTTCCCATCTTCTACATGGGGTCCGGGTGTTGTATCAGCTGACACGATCTCTCTCTGTTCAGTGCCATTCTCATGCCTTCTTTGACACTCATGACATTTTCTTTAGTGCTCTTCTTACTTCTATGGTGTGCCTCTACTCTTCTCTCATCGCAGGCTGTGTCTGGGCAGTACAGCTTCTGTGGGGTTTTCTTCATTCAGAATCTGATAAAAATACTCCTTCCATCTGCCTTTGATGTCCTGTGGACTGGTGAGCAGGTTGTTGCCTGCATCCCTTATGAAGTGTGTCTGACTATCGCTTTTAGCTTTCTGTCTTTCTTTGTGCCATCTACTGACTTGCTTTCTAGAAGCTGCTAGAGTGCCTCTGATGCCTTGTTCTTTGCTATGCAACTCCCTTCTTAGCTTCTTTGTTAGCCAACCAGTATTCCTTCCTAGTCTGGTCCATCTTTTCTATCTCCCATTTTTTACTGCACTCCTTTCTTTTGATGACTTCCTGGACTTTTGCAGTCCACCCCCAGCTTTCCTTATGTACATTATTTTCATATCTGGCTTGGCCACATATCTGTTCTGTAGTCCTCATACATGCTGTTTTGATGTACTGACATTCTTCTTCAACTCCACCTATTTCCTCTTCTTCTTCTTGAGGGACTAGAGCCCTGAGTAATTCCTTGAACTGTTGTGCTTTCTCCCCAGTCAACTTCAAGGTCATCAGCCGTATCCTTGTTGACCTCTTTGTTGACCTTAGAGCCTTCTCTGACTACTGACTGCAACTGCAACAGATTGTGGAAACCAGTGGTTTATGCTGTGAGCCGACTGTTTCACTGGGAATGGCTTTGCAATCTCTGATTCTACCCCAGTGCCCTTTTCATACTAGGAGGAAGTCTACCTGAGCTGCATGTTGGCCATTCGTGTATGTTATCGTGTGACTGTATGTCTTTCTGTACCATGTGTTGGCTACCATCATGCCATTTGCCAGACAGAAGTCTAGAATGGTCTCCCCTTCTTTATTCCTGTTGCCCCACCCATGTGGACCCAGGCAGTCATCATATCCTATTCTGTCTGTCCCAATATTTGCATGCAAGTCACCAATTATTAGCACCAATTCATGTTGCCCTGCTTTATCTAGTAGGTCCTGCAACTGCTGGCTAAATGCAATATTTCCCTCACTGTCACAGTCCAGCTGTGGGGCATAGGCTGAGATTACAAATACTGCCCTATCATTACACTGGAGTCTGATTGCCATAAGTCTGTCACTAATTCTGATGACATCACTCACTGTCTTCTGAAGCATCTCCTTCACCACAATTCCCACACCATTTCTAGCCTGTCCTCCTCCTCCTGAGTAATAGACTCTGGATCCCAGCCTACTCCTTACCATCATGCTATCCATATCTAAGCACCAGCCTGTCAGTGAACCTACACTGAGTGTAGCAAGTGTTAGTTCATGTTTAGCAGGTTGATGGTTTTACATCCAGCTTTCGTAAAACAGAGCTGTCCCAGGTAACCCAAGCTGGGCAGCTGGATGTCAGCCGGGCAGTAGTTTATTGAACCAGAGCTGCTGGGCTTTATGGTGGCCACACACTGACCAATAGGGACACATATATCCCTCCCACCATTAGCATGGGTCCCTGGAATAGGTCATGTCTTTAACCCACTTATCACCAGCAAATACTATGCCCATTTGATGACATTAGTCAACACAGCCAAATCAGCTAGAGCCATATTTTACTCAGTGGCGTGGCTAACACTACCGTGGCATGCAGTCTGTGATCCATGTTCTTTAACGAGGATGCTGCGCACCACAGTAGATGTTCAAAACAGTTGCATTATGCAAATCTTCCCCTTGTAGGGCATCATACAGAGTCTGTGCTGCTGCCCACATGTCCATTTGTTTTGTTGAGTTTGAGATGGAAACAATCAACATGTTTTTCAGAGATGGAGGAACCCCAAAGAGACACAGAGAGGACATGGAAACTCTAAACAGGCATTGGCCGGAGGTTAGGATCGAAGCTTGTATCATGTGCATGAGTAGCAAAGACCTTCACCATTATTGCCCCTTTTAATATAGATATAGACGTAGTTATAGATATAGATATGCCTCCAAACACCCCACACCTAGAAAAACCCAAGGGTTTCCCAACTAAAAAGCTCACTGAAATAAAGACTCTCAACAAACAAAAAAGGCATAAAGCTCTAACCCTATTCTGTCTGTCCTGTAGGCTCCATTTTGACCATTCCATGCTGTTAATTACTCAACCCTCCTTGATCTTCTCCAACTCCACAAAACAGCTGGCTCAAAAAACACTCAAAAAAGTGTTAAATCTCATCAATAAATAAAATGGAGATTTATTTCTCAACACTTCCCCCATGCCTGGAATAATCTTCTGTTACATATAAAACAGATTGCTACAAGGTTAAAATCTTAGAGTACAGTCATCCTAATTTTTAAAAATATTCTTGTTGGAGCTGATTTCTGTCATGTTATGGATTTAAATACTGGTGGTCAGGATGCCTTCTGTACAGAGTATGCATGTCTTCCCCTGTGTTTGTTTGGTTTTAACAAGGTGTTTTGTTTTCATTTCACATTCCAACAACATTTCCAGAGATTAATCAGTGGTCTTCCAAGTTGCCCATTTTGTGTGTGTGTGTGTGTGTGTGTGTGTGTGTGTGTGTGTGTGTGTGTGTGTGTGTGTGTGTGTGTGTGTGTGTGTGTGTGTGTGTGTGTGATGCAGGGTTAGTTTCTCTGCCTTGTACCCCCACATACTGGGATAGGCACCAGCCCAGATCCCTTACAGACCTGCAGATAATAAATGGGAAGAGAAAGAATGAATAACTGAATTGATCTAAAGTGTTGCAGCCCTTCTTTCTAGATTTACTGAGAATTAATTTGGACATTAATTTATTTTTGCCTTTAAAGTATAATTGTGCATGGCAAAACACAGTGAATTAGCTGCCATGATGCATCTTGCCTTAGTAATTTCTAATTTATTTTGGCCATGGCTTTGTCAACTTTTTACTCAAACCACAGCCCAAATAAATTTAATGTTTCTCTCAATGACATCACCTAAGGGGTCTTCCATAGCATTTAATGAATGTGTTTCTGCCCCTGCAAAGTCTAACGTGGCATTTCACTTTTTCCCTAAGTTGATGTCACCAAGGTTAAAGATCATCTTTAATTTTCAGTGGCATCATTGTGGAAAAAAAAAAACAAATTTAATGAGTACTGTTTTCAGTGAATGGCAGAGAGAAAATGTTTGTCAGTCTGACAAAATTGCTAATCAGCCCTTTTTGCCCACATAGAGTAATGCTAAAAGGTAAGTCAGCGAGTATAACAGTACACTTTAAGACTGCACACTAGTGTGAGTATAAATGAATGAATGGGTTTAAAGTGTTGCTGCCCTTCTTCCTTCTGGATTTATTGAGCTTGACTTTGGACACTAATTTACTTTTGCTTTACAATTGCATACTAGTGTCAGTGACCAAACTACATTACATTTTTTTCTATCCAAACCTGTTTTGTTTTTAAATAGCGTATTTTTTCTTAACATTCGATGTATGTTCTGTTTTATTTACTTTATTACTTAGAGTCTTTATTTTCAGCCTGAACATTGTCTCCATCAATAAAACTTCAGTGTATTTAAGTACTTATTTCTTGTTACATTAACATTATTCAATGTAATTTTTTTTTCAGTCTTGAAATGAAAATTAACATGAGCTAAAGATTAAGAGTAGCTCAGTGACAGAGTACAGGTGCCACATCACAGCAAGAGGTTCTCCAGTTTGTCTCTTTGCTGAGGTGCCTTCTTTGCAGAGTATGCATATCCTCCCTGCGTTTGTATGGGCTTCCTCTCACATTCCAAAGGCATGCAGTAAGGTGAACTGAGGACTCCAAATTGCCTGTCTGCACCAGTGTGTGCATGTGTAATACAGAAAAAGACATGGCAGCCTACATCCATTTATCTGCATTGTCTTGAAAACTCTGTGGGCAACAATTGATCTCAGCTGAGTCACTCTAGGAGTCAGATGCAACGCATAAGAGAGCAAGCAAAGGATTATGCACTTGTGTGATATCAAGTGTGATAGCCATTTATGTGCATTTAAAGTGTTTTTGATTGTATCTGCTTTATTTTCTGAAAAAAATACTTGTTTTTCTGCCTTTCTAAGCTAGTATAGTCCAGTTTACAGGTTAGTGCTGAATTCAGGGCTGTGTTACAAGTTTCTGTGTTTGCCCATACCTTACTTGGATAGAAGGAAGTTTCTCTGTTCACTTGTGAGAGAGGGGAACTTTGAGCAGCGTATCTGTCCCTGGAGGAGTGGTTTCAGCCCAGAAATTAGTAGTTTATTGGCCATTTTGGGGTAATTTCTATCTCTTTCATTTCCCTGCTATAAAACCCACATTAGCGTGGTTTTGCAAGCCGGGCAGCACCGGTTATGTTTCCCGGCTCCACAAAGTGTACTCTTCAATTTTTCCCTTGGAACTAGACAAACTTTCAACTTAAGCACTCAAACCATTCACTTCTCAGCCCGGCACTTGCTCAAAACTCATAGCAAGCACTAATAAACCTTAGCACTAGACCCCCCCCCCCATACTGTAGAGAAGGACAAGGCTCTCTATTCGACCTTACCAGCCAATCAGTAAAACAGCTCACTGTACCTATCCAGGCATGTCCAAAGGGCAGTTTCAGGTGTACTCTCTGGTCCAACTCGTGAATCTGGGCATTTTGAGGCAATGTTACAACTGCCTCATGTACACAGGCAACTCTCTCCTCCTACCACCAAACACTAATACATGCGAGAGATGCAATTTTACAGCTAAACTGGAGGCTAAGCTGTCTCAACCCAAGACTGGACCATACTTGCATCACACCACCAGTCTTACATAGACCCATTAAACCAGCACCGGCAAAAAACACACATAAATACACAAAAACATATTCGGAGGCTCTAAATAAAAATCTGCAAAAGCAACAGAGACCTCCAAAGCAGACATCCAAGCAACCTCCACCCCCCAACACAAACCATAAAACACATATGTCACAAAACCAGTGTGCCACACAATCACAGCCCTTAAGGCAAAATAACATACCCAACACACTAATAATAGGTGACTATAGTCAGGCACACTGACGTCCCACTCACTAGGCTGAATAAGGAGAAGGTTACTGTTAGCTGCCTGTTGGGTGCCAGGATCCGCAACATAACACAAGTACTCAAGTCACTCCAGAACAAGTACAAATATGACTCTGTCATTGTCCATGTTGGTGTGAATGACCTGAGCCATACCTCCCTGGACTACATGAAAAGAGACATGAAAGAGCTCTGTGATCACGTAGCCCAGGCCGGTATGACCCTGACCCTGAGTAGCATCCTGCCCTCACCAATAATGATACCATAGTATAAAGAAAAAATTATCAATTTCAACAATTGGATAAGCTTCTGGTGTCATTCAAAGGGGATCCAGTGTCTGTCATCCTGGGATGACATGCTCGACAAACCACTCTGCTTCGCTAGAGATGGCTTGCACCTGTCACCCTTAGGCTTTCAAATGCTGGCCAAGGCTCTTGCCACCCCCCATAGTACCTTTTTTAGGCAAGGCTCAAAAGACAACCCTACCACCGTAAATAGCACAAGTAACAAAAAACTGAGGGTAATGCTACTCAATGCCAGAAGTCTAAACCTCAAAATGCATGCACTCGAGGCACTCCTCAGTATGGAGAAAATTGATATATGTGCAGTAACAGAAACCTGGTTTAAGGCTCCAGAGAGCACCCCAGCACTACCAGGCTACAACTCATACCATACATTTCGGCCACAAAACCCGGACCGAAATACAAAAGGCAGAGGCTTATCCATATTCAACAAGGATACCCACACCTCCAGGTTAGTGGCACAGCACGATGCTTCAGAGATCATCCACGTGCAACTAACAATGGGCAGAACTGCAGTTCAAATTGTAGCTTGCTACAGATCACCCCCCATGTCCCAGGACCCCCATTCCGCATTTCTGGAAACACTGGGAAACATAAAGGTCCTACCAAACACCCTAATATTGGATGATTTCAATTACCCAAACATTAACTGGGAGAACTACTCAAGTACTAACTCCCTTGCCCAACATTTCCTAGAATTTATAAACTCAAATGCCCTGGATCAGTTGGTCAACACCCCCACCAAAGGTGACAACATATTGGACCTGGTCATCACCAACATGGGTGACCGGTGTTCCACACCAGAGGTCAACCCCTCGCTGGTTAGATCTGACCATAAACTAATCACTCTGGATATCCACATTCCGCCCCCACCCCTGGTCAAAAACCACAGTGAAAAACTTTTCAAAAGCAAACTTCACATAATTTAAGACCGAGGTGGAAAGTTTCAAATCCCCCATGCTAAAGGATAACGCTGCCCAAGCTGCAAAATCCTTGAGCACCTACAAGAATGCATGGATCATGCTATCCCAAACAAAACCAAGACTCACTCCTCCAAGAAAAGGAAACCAGTCTGGTGGACCCCTGCCATAAACAAGCTATACAATAGAAGGAGTAAACTAGTACAGAAAAGAGTAAAATCCCAAGAGGGGAAGACAGCCCTAATCAGTATCAGCAAGAAACTATGATCCCTCATAAAATCATCCAAGGCTAGCTTCGAAAGAAAAAATTGCCAAGAACTCCAAAGATAACCACAAAGCATTCTTTAGCTATGTCAAGAATCTAAGTGTCAATTCCCAGATCTGCTCAGAGTTAGTGCAGAATGGCACAAACTACACTGAACCGACCGATATCGCCAACATCCTGGCAGACAGGTTCAGTGCAAATCTCACCCCCCACCCCCACCCCCAAAAGAGCGCATAACCATGCCAGAAGAATGTAGTGCCCCTGAAATCACAGACACTAAGGTTAAAACAGCCCTCTCCAAAGCCAAAAACACAGCATCAATGGGACCGGATGGTGTCCCAGGCTGCGTCCTACATGAGCTGAAAGATGAACTAACCTCTCACCTAAACACAGTGTTCAAACTCAGCCTCTCCACAGGCTACGTGCCCATAGAGTGGCGCACAGCAATGGTTATTCTGCTCCACAAAGGTGGAGCCACAACAGACCCTGGGAACTATCACCTTATAAGCCTGACTAGCTTGATCTGCAAGGCTATGGAGCGCATCATCATGGATCTCATAAACAGAGACATTGGGAGCCTCCAAACACTGGACCCTACCTAGTTCGACTTTGTTAAGGGCAGATCACGCTTTTTAAACCTGGTGGATGTCTTTGAGACAGTTTCCAAGGCTATAGATGAGGAAAAGGAGGTCCACACAGCCTACCTAGACCTCGCAAAGGCCTTCAACACCATTCCCCATTCTGATATTATAGATAAGCTCAGCAGCCTGAACATAAACCCCTACATCATGAGATGGGTTGCCAACTGGCTCACGGACAAAACCCACATGGTAAGAGTTGCGGGAGCTAGGTCTGACTCTAAACCGGTTACAAGTGGCATTCCCCAGGGCTCAGTCCTAGGACCCCTTCTGTTCAGTATATACTTCTCAGTGTGGGCAAGTACAGGAAGACTATGGCTGACCAAGTTCACAGACGACTGCAAACTAGGGGCTATAATTGACTCTCCAGCTGACACAGACATCCTCCAAAAGGGTCTCACTGAGACAGATACCTGGTGTCAAAACCATGGCCTCAAGCTAAATGCTAAAAAGTGCATAGTCATCCCCTTTGGAAGAAACAAAGTAACCACAAATTACCACATAGGTGGTAGCCCCCTAAATACAGAAGACAAAAAAAGGGATTTGGGGACCCAAGTAGGTAGTAATCTCTCCTTTGATAATCACATTACCAAAGTGGTTAGAAAATCCTTCTATGTGGCCCACCTAATCACAAAAGGGTTTGCATCCAGATCAAAAGAGGTCATTGTGCCCCTCTACACATCACTCATCAGACCCATCATAGAGTACAATGCCCCATTTGGGATGTACCTTACAAGACACATGCAACAGCTGGAAAGACCACAGAAGTACCTCACTAGGAGTATCACTGGCCTCAAACAGATGCCCTATGCACCTCGACTGAAGAAACTCCAGCTGTACTCGGTTGCATACGGCCTACTCAGAGGTGATCTCTGCCTGACATACAAGGCCATGTCCAACCCAGAATTGATGGACATGCTCCACCTAAAGAAAACCATATCCCCTCGAGCCACACACTCTAGGGATCTAAACCTCACCACAACAATAAATAGGACGTCCCCCACGGTAAAAGAAGTTTTGAATTCTACTTTTATACTTTATTTTCATTTAGTTTTGTTTGAAATTCATGTAAAGGACATCAGATGTGTATCTTAGATCCAAAATTTACCAAAGGGAATGTTTAATAAACAAGATGGGATGGCTGCAGTGTCCTTTATCAAACAATCTGTTGTTCTATAATTAAAAGTGATTTGAAGGATACTGCTTCTACTGTAGTTGCAAATTTACTGCATTTCTATATTTCAGAATATTGGAACTATGAGCATTTACTGTATGCACACAAGCATTGTTCATCATATCTCTAATTTTATAATTTTCTGACACTGTATGCTATCCGACAATTTTATTTGCCACTTTAGCAATATGAAGATTATATTAATTATGCCCACAAGGACAAGTGTGATGCAGGTGTATCGTGTTGTATTATCTATCTGTTAGTAGTGGTGGAGTAGTCTGTTTGAACTTGATAACTTTTATCACAAGCTTAACCCACACACAAGTATTCTGTCTCTGCAGCTTTTCATCACTAAATAAACAGGGCAGGAACTATTAAAATAAAGAGCTTCCTTCTATATTTAATATTTAGAAAGTTGCTTGAATAATGTTTTGCATTAGCATGCATTTTCCTAAGAGTATGAAGTTTGAAACTTAAATGTTTTATTCATTGAGTGTATCCTCAATGATTAGTCAGAACACTACAATTTTATGATGGATAGAAAAAATGTGAGGCAAAAATATGGACATTCTCAAGTTTCTAGGCCGTTGAGACATATGTTGTAGTTCTATTATATGTAAAACTGTGCATGTCTCTGGCATTGATGTGCACCTTACTCATTGATTTATCATTATTTATGAATGAAGATATGACAAAGAAATCCCTGGTAGCTCTACCTTTCACTTGCTGTACAGTTACCCTTGCATCAGCTCAGTTTTTCAGCCCAAATATATAGATCCTGCTAGTTATTGTGAATCATTGGCTTGAACTTATGACGGGTGACCATGTGATTAAAAAGGGAATAATCTTTGGAAGGTATGATTGTAAACATCAGAGACCTCCCAAACACAAACATAACCATGATTCACAGTACACATCATAACATATCACACACCAGTGTCTCACCAGTCTAGCCCTTAAGGCATAACACAAAAACAAACATCATAGTCATAGGTAACTCAATTGCAAGACACACAGATGTCCCTCTCACCAGGTCAGATAAGGAAATGGTCACAGTCAGCTGTCTGTCAGGTGCCAGGATCCGCCACATGACACACGCATTCAAGTCTCTCAACAACAGGCACAGTTATGACTCTGTCATAGTCCATGTTAGTGTGAATGACTTGAGATGTATCTCACTGGGCTATATGAAGGGACACATGACTGAGCTCTCAGATTATGTGTCTCAGGTAGGTATACACCTAGCCTTAAGCAGCATTTTTCCTTCGCCTAGGATGATACTTCAATACAAACAAAAAATGATTGACTTCAACAATTGACTTAGTTTCTGGTGTTATTCAGAGGAATCCAGTATCTGTCAGCCTGGGATGACATGGTCGACAGACCTCGATGCTTTACCAGAGATGGTCTTCATCTGTCACCCCTGGGATTTCGGTTACTGGCTAAGGATTTTGGTTACTGGCTAAGTGTGTTGCTATCCCCATAGTGCCTTTTTAAGGTACTGTCACAAGAACAAAATCCCTAATGTAAAAATACCCTCTAAAAATAGCCTCAAGGTTATGCTGCTAAACGCTAAGAGTCTAAACCAGAAACTGCACTCACTTGAAGCAGTCCTTACCCTGGAAGATGCTGACATTTGTGCAGTCAGTGAGACCTGGTTTAAGGCTGCAGAGAGCACCCCAGTTGTACCAGGTTACATTTCCTTCCACACATTCAGACCACAAACTGAAGGCATGAGCACTAAAGGAGGTGGTGTGTCAATATTCATTAAATATAAATATACCTCTAGATTGGTTAAATAGCACAATTCCCTTGAATTACTTCAGGTACAATTGACTATAGGTAAGACCCCTCTTCAGGTCATTGCCAGCTATAGGACCCCCTCCATGAGTCAGGACATCCACTCAGCGTACTTGGATCTACTTGAGTCAATCAAGATACAACCAAACACCTTGGTCTTGGGTGACTTTAATTACCTGTCCATAGACTAGGTAAATTATACGTGTTCTAACTCACTTGCCCAAAGGTTCCTGAACTTCATTAACTCCAATGCCCTGGACCAGCTGGTTGACGTACCCACAAGGGACTCAAACATCTTGGATGTGGTGCTCACCAACATGGGAGACCGCTGCAGCACTCCCAGTGTGTGGCCATACTTGGTGAGCTATGACCATAAATCGGTCTTGCTAGAAGTAACTATAACACAAGACTCCCCTTAGCAACAGCTAGACTAAAAAACTTCTCCAAGGCCAGTTACAATCTCGTACATGATGGCATAGAGTCATAGCCCCTCCCCTCACTGATGGAACAGACACCTATGCTGAGTTATACACCAATGCTTTATACAAGCACCTGTACAATTGTATTGACTCTGCCATACCTGCTAGAACCAAAGGAAGATCTTCAAAGAAAAACAAACCTGCCTGGTGAACAACTGCCATTAATAGGTGATACAATAAGAGACAGAAATTGTTGTCTAAGAGAAGGAAGGAAGGGTCTCAAAACTGGAAATACTCCCTCCTCAACTTAAACAAGCAAATAAGACTCCTAGTGAAGTCCTCCAAAGCTAACTATGAAACCAAATTAGCTTCCCTAACTAAGGATAACCACAAGGCTCTCTTTAGTTACATCTGTAACCTCAAAGGTAAGGCCCAGATTTGTGCTGAACTCATAGTTAATGGTACTATATATATATATATATATATATATATATATATATATATATATAAAACCTGTGGATATAGCAAACCTGTTGGTTGACAGGTTCAGTGAAACCTTGATTCCCCTGTCCCTACCACATATACACCAAAGCATTCCAAACACCTGTCCCCCACCTAGTATCTCCAAGGAGCATGTCTTAAATGCCCTCTCCAAGACCAAAAACACAGCCTCTGTGGGACCAGACAACATCCTAAGCTGTGTTCTACATTGGTTAAACAGGAATTAACATCACCATTGGGCAAGCTTTTCAATCACAGCCTAAGCACTGTGTTTGTCCCAGTGGAATGGAAAACATCTCTGTCATCCCTTAGCACAAAGGGAGTGCATCCACGGACCAGGGGAACTATAGACTCATTAACCTGACCAGCCTCATCTGCAAGGCCATGGAATGAATCACTGATCTTATTAGCAAAGATATAGGAAATCTCCAAATGCTCGACCCCACCCAGTTTAGCTTTGTCAAGGAGAGATCATGCCTGTTAAACTTGCTGGATTTCTTCAAGACAGTCACCAAAGCCCTAAATGAGGTCATATCTATGCATACAGCCTACCTAGACATAGCCAAGGCCTTTGAAACAATCCTCCACTCAGACATCATTGATAAACTCACCCAGCTGGGTATCAACCCATACATTTTCAGGTGGGTTGCAAACTGGCTCACTGATAGAACTAATACAGTAAAAATAGGGGACTCCACCTCCTCCAGTAGACCTATAACCAGTGGTGTTCCATAGGGATCGGTCCTGCGACCCCCTACTGTTTGGAATCTACTTCTCCGAAGTACAGGTTAAAACTGAAGGACTGTGGCTGATAAAGTTTGCTGATCACTGTAAACTGGTATTCAAACCCCTAGCAATGTCAACATCCTGCAAGAAGGTCTTACGCAAACTAATGACTGGTGCCAAAGTCATGGTCTTAACTTAATGCAAAAAAAAAATGCAATATCATCCCATTCGGCAAGGGTGAAAAAAATGCATTATCATCCCCTTCGGCAAGGGTGATGTTCCTGCAAACTACCACATCAATAGCAAAACCCTAAGCACACAGTCAGTGGTGAGAGATCTGGGCACACAGGTTGAGAGCAACTTAACTTCTATCACTATGTCTCCACAGTGGTAAGAAGGGCATATTTTATATTGCCATCTCATAGGTAAGGGCATTGCCTCCAGAAAAAAAGTGGTTATAACCCCCATGTACTCTTCCCTCTTCATGTCAATAGTAGAGTACAACACTCCCTTTGGTATCTTCCTTTCCAAACACCTGCAGCAATTGGAGAGATCACAAAGGTTCCTTATGAAGCAAATTCAGGGTCTTCAAGATTTGTCTTATGTGGATAGACTGAAATCATTGCCACTTTACTCTGTGTCATACAGACTGCTCAAGTCAAATGGCACACAGGTCACTTGCTGAAAGGACCTTAACCTGGTATGTGACATCAACAGAACTTGCTGGAGCGACAGACTTGCCTCACAGATGTTGCCCCACCTTTGGAACAAGCTTCCTGTTCATGTTAAACAAAGCCCCTCATTGGCCCTATTTAAGCTCAGTTTGGATGATTGGGTGGGTAACCAGAAATTCATCCCGGGGGGTTTCACCTATGTCCCTCTTGGGCAGGGACAATAGGTGCTGATTTTAGTGTTTGCTTGAACCAGACACCCTTGGGAACATGAGATGAACTTGGCTAGGCTTGTATGGGCCCTGGGGCCATTAGCCTAGTAACCTCCTATCATCCTATTAAAAATAATCTTTGCTGTTTTTATAAGTGCTTTAGGCAAAGTATTTAAAAAAGCCACAAACTACTTAGCTTTGCTGGGACAGTAAGACCACCATTGCATTGCAGAGACAAAGTCATCATTTTGTAAGCATTTCAACATATTTTGCTTTTTTTCTGAATTTTACTTCAGCTTCTGTAGTTTTTCTTAAATTATATTCTGTGTTTACTTTTGTACTTTTCCTGAGTTTCTTCATTACAGAGCTTGAAGTGGCTAGAGATAAATGTTTCAGAGTGCTGGTGTGCATGTTTTAAATTTTGGCATTAGCATACCAAGAAAAAAAAAACTGTTTTGGGACATTTTAATTTAGATGCCCGAAGTAAGTACAGAGGATTAAGGCAATGAGCTGTTAATGAGGTGCTGCTTGTAGTCGGGGTTTGAGTCTCTCTCTCTCTCTTAGCCTCCATTTGCCTACTGTATGACTTTGAGCAAGCTACTAAACCCCTAACACAGTACTGTGGGAAACTTGGGCTAGTTTCTTGTGCCATCATCACAGTAACTACCAATGCCAAGTTAGTATTTTCTGTTCCACTTCACCAAAAACAGTTTTTTATTAATTATGAAGCATACTAGAAATATTTTGTAACAGTAGCTTTGCATCTTTTGTTGTCCTTTTATTCACTCAGTGCAAGTGTCCTGTACAGTCCTGTGTAGTTGATACCTATAAATTGTTTAATGTTAAGACAGTTTTTCTAAACCGTTTAATATCACATTTGTTGTGGTGATTCATTAGGAGGGAGATTGACAGCTAGAGGCAGTCTGCCTAGCTGAAGTTTAAGTTGCTAGCACTTGTTTCTTACAATGTGTGCAAAGGCAAAACTGACTGACATGGCAGGAATCTGGAGCAAACAATAATTAATTAGCAAATACCATTTTTATTTCCATTTGTTGTGCAATTGCATATTGTAGTTTAGTTCCAGACATTGCTGTGGCCAGTCCAGTGTAAACCACATTCTTTTTTCTTTGCTTATTTATGCCATTATAGCCACTTGGCCAGAGGCACAACTGGCTTTTTAATCCCTGGGGCTGATCCCTGTACTGGCACCTGACCTCTCCAGCTTTTCATTTGAAGAGAAAAAAAAAACACTACACAATCTGGTGACTAGTGCTTCTTCTACTTACACTAGGTAGCCAGATGCATGCCCTGTCCATTCTGCCCAGCTCTTCAGTGGATAAGAAAAAAAAAGAGATCTGGTGGCTGGTGCTCCTGAAATGTTGGACCCAACCAGCCAACCAGATCCTTTAACTATGTGCCACTCCTGCCCCTGCTTAGCTGAGGTGCAATTGAAAAAGAAAAGTCCACAATCATATACCTGGGTTCTTGAAATGCAGGAGCCAATCAGGTCCTGTTTCTGCACCCTGACCCTCCTTCCACAACTGAAAAAAACTAACACATCTTTTTTTTTTCTTTATTTTTTAACTGTAGCAAACTGCTTGCTACATTTTATATGCCACACAGAGTGCTACAGCACTCAGTTTTTAATGAAAAAAAATGTTTTTTCTTTTAAACTATAACAAACTGCTTGCTACAAATGTACCAAACAGTTGCTACAGTTTCGACCATACAGGGAGCACTACAGCACTAAGGGTTGACTGCAAATGCAATACCATTTTTTAAAAGTTGTTATGCACTAAAGAGTAGTCAGGATAAGCCAACCACACTCCCTAATACTTTGCACTTGAGGCAGTTGCCCCCTTTGCCTTACCCTAGCTACACTACTGACTATTGCACAGAGGGTGCTCAGATGTCCAAAGTGCAGCTACAAACAGTACTGTACATTTCTGAATAAAAGTGAAATTGTATCTCACATGATGTTGTTTTGCATGTACATCTAAATCAAAGTCTACCGCTGTCCTAGCCCATAGACTTAAATGACAAAATAGTGATACCTGCATAGTAAAGGTCAGATTTATCGAGAGTACTTTCATTTGATAATATAATGGTGTGGTTCCAAGAATGTTTTCATATTTTCCCAGAGATTCATGTTTCAGTTATTCCCCCAATGAAATAAAATTGTTTGCCAAATCTTAAACCTGAGAATTAGGCATTATCCTTCTTTGCATTTACCCCCCCCCCCACACACACACACACAAAAGACATGTTTTCATTGACTTGTTCACAAGTTCTCTGTCAGTGTGTGTGTGTGTGTGTGTGTGTGTGTGTGTGTGTGTGTGTGTGTGTGTGTGTGTGTGTGTGTGTGTGTGTGTGAGATTGATACATTATGCATAAAGGAAGTTAGGAAAAAGTATGCCAGACTGAAATACTGGTATGCCTCCTGTCTTAACGATACTAGTATCACACTTGGCTGTCGACTGTTTTTTTCAGTGATTATGGTGTGTACTCAAACCGATGTGCCATATCCACTTTTGTAGGTCTGCCAAGGATGACTGCAGAGTGCTAGTGGCTAACTGAAGAAATTAAGAAGGCTCATGAATAAGCTTCCCTATGTCATGACCATTCTTTTTGCTGAAGTCTATGGTCATCAAACTACCTTTCTGTCCTCTTAGGTCACTCAGATCTAGATTATCCAAGATGATGCATTGAGAGTCTCAAAAATGATATGTGCTGACAGTGTCACAAGTGGAAGGATATATAACTGATGCATGCAAAGCTGATTCCCCTCCTATAGTTTATGTTTTCAGGAAGTGGTCATTGTTAAAGTGTGTCAGTCTTGGCAGTTATTTTCCATGTGAAGTCTATGATAGGTTGTACAATAGCATGTCCCACTAGGAAGAATAAAGTAAGGGTTGATGCTGTGGAAGACTGCTATACTATTACCTAGACTGAATAGTACTCATGGTGTTTGCATTCTGAGAGATGGATACCTTCTGAACATACCTCTCAACCTGGAAACATCAAAAATCTGGACAAGGCCCATGAAAAATCGGTACGCTGATTAACATAAACATTTGCATACATAATTACATAACCCCACCCACTCCAATGGAATTGTGGAATGCCAACTTTCAAATGCAAGCTGAAGAACAGACAACTAAAATATGGCACCAGAGTCCCCCTGCAGCCATTCCAATGTCCCATTACCTGGCTATTTCACCCCATTTACCATAAACACTAATGTGTGCATGCATGCTGGTTTACTTCTACAATGATTATTATTTGGATTTTATTTTTACATTTTATAGCACAATGCACAAACACTAATAGATATCTGCTAAACAAAGCAATACTGTCTCACAAAGAAACGAGACTTGGTATTAAAACTTCTCTGCCCTTGAAACTCACATTAATTGAAACAGCATTGAAACACACACCACATAAAAGAAAATGCATCTGGCCAGTGGTAGATAAAAATTATCTGTGGGTTGTTTTCAAATCATAGACCCCTTGCACACAAAACTAGAAACATACATGCATTCTTTGATGTACCTTCCTGACTTTAAATTATACTCCTTTTATAATACACCACACTTGTTAGACTTAAGTTAGAGTGCATTTTAAATTTATTCCTTAAACATTTTTCCAGTAGGCAGTGAAACAAAATGCATGAACCAATAATGACAAAACTGCTCAATTCAGAACATTTCCATCATAAAAGTCTACTTCCACACATACATGCGCACAATATATATAGAGAATGACAGTAGTGTAAGCCAAATCTTAACATTTTTGCAATCACAGAATGATGTCTGCAATGTGAAACTCATTAAAAACCACAGTGCTGAGAGATTTGATGGAATTTGTGACCTCTGCCTCTGACCCACCTTTTCATGCTTAAATCACTGAATCATTAAAAGAATCATGCCATTTTCATTAAAGCCTATGCTGCATTGCTCTGTATCTTATATTGATTCTCTGGGTTTTTAGTTCTAGTCTGAAATGCACTGCAGTTTGACTTTTGAGGGAAGATGTTATTTGTTTGCTTGATAATTAAAAAGACTTGAACCAGTCTTACTTGGAAGGATTTACTGTTATAGTATTAATGTAAAGAACGATAACTAATGTCGAGTATAATGTGTTACAATATTTGAAAATATAGAGGCAAGAAAGGGTAATTGCCGTTTATTACAGTTTTCTCAAATGTATCAACTGTACTACCAGTAAAAGTTGCTTTTGTGGCAAAGCCTAAATATAAAAACAAACATGACACACAGTAGTTAATATAAGGAGAAGTGGTATTTAATACATAAATATAAACAGAATACAACATAGTCAAATACTACTCGGGACAGTATAAAAGAGCCATCTATTTCATAAACAGATAAATATGCTGCTAACTGCAAACAGCTTTCCAACTCCAAAGTGAAATGTATATATCTTTAAAGTTTGCCCAATGCCATCTGAAACAAGAAAATACCTTAACCTCTGCAAGCAGCAGTCCCATTACTGGAGTGGCACCAATTAAAAAAAAAAATCTAACATTAAAAGTTTATTAGAAACAAACACAAATGAACAGAGCTGAGTGTCACCAATTCCAAAAACGTAACATTAAAAGTTTTGCTTCACGTCACTCATCTGTTACAAATATAGCAATAAAAAGTAGACATGAATGCAAATTAATGGAGCTGCACTGCTACCGATTCTAAAAAAAATGTAACAAAATGTTGCTTTACAACATCCCCTCTATATGCATTTGAGTTTAAATAGGTACAAGTTAAGGCACAGCAGTAGCCATTCAAATAATAGGAAAAAAAACTCGGACTGCACTTTTTTTTTAACTTCACCACCCCACCCCTGCTAAAAAAGAAAAACATTCTATAAAAAACACATGGGTAGTCATGCAATAGTAACACCACTAGCGCATGAAACAAAGAGACCTAAAGCAGAATGTAGACAGTGAACAGAAACACAAGTAAAATGGAACGAACGGATCAGTTGTACTGCATTGTAAATGTTCGATTTTCCCTTACTATCATGCAAGTCTTTACTTTTGTTGAAAGTCATGGATGTGGCACAAAACATTTTCAAAAGCTTGAATTTCATCCCTTTGCAGTGAAACTTAGTCCAGCAAGGTGGATGACTATATATATCAAGCAGAGTAATTCACGCCACATCCTATCTTTCCACAAAAGTAACACTGCGATCTAAAAATAACTCCAACTGTACTTTAAATCTAGTTCATTCTATATTATAATAGTGTAGTCTGCATTATTAAACTATAAATATAATGTTTATATGGCACAGGATGGATTAATGTATATCTGGCTCAGGATGAACACACAACATTTTGAAAGGAAAGGGAGGTCATTTGAAAAATACCATTTCCAGGCTTGCATTGGACTTTGAGCTAATTATTTACCATGAAGCTGCTTTATTTGCATAGAAATTGGGTAAACTTTCCTCCAACAAACAGTAGACCATCTGGGTGTATGCCCGTACCCACGCCATGCTTGAAGCAGCAGTCCAATGATCGCTCTGCAGTCCAATCACTCGCAGATCCAGTCACCTGAAAAGATAACAATAAATGACGCTGTAACACTTTGCTGTTTCCTTTCCACTTGCAGTTCCATTCAAACAGTACCAGCCAGCCGGAAATGCGTGTGAGCCCTTGAGCTCAATTCCGACAGGCTGGCGGAGCTGATGTCATCGCGCGCATGATGACATCAGCTCAAAAGCGGGGGGGAAATGGCACTTGTGTATTATCTCAACCACTTTTCGGAGGTGGCATACTTTACACTGTTTTCCGCGAAACTATGTCTTTTAATGGAAGAAGAGTACTATAAACTGTTAACCAGTTTTGGGTCACACTGTGTTGCACATAGGAACAGGAAACATGGCAAATTTGCTGTTTGCAGGTAGTGCCCTTGGCCGAAGTAAACACATGACTGCTGCTTTACGGTCGTAAATGTTACGAGAAATTCCGACTCGCCATGCTCTGAACAAGAGAAGCACCGCTTTTCAAAGCCTGTGAAATGTTACTACTCCTTACAGGCAAATGTACCAGTCATGATTATTGCCGACCAAAATTCACCCCATACACTCCTCAGTAGTGTTACGTTTGGTAAGATCAGAACTAGGAATGCAGGGTTTTTGATCCAGGGAAGGAGTGTGAATGTACGCTTTCTTGCTTACAGTTGCACTGTACAAACTGTAATTTATTGCCATGATTGCAAGTGCCGTGTGTTAATTTTTCCCCATACTTCATTTGCTGTATGAAGTTTGTTTCCCACTCCGAATAGTACACATTCAACAACATGTTCCACAATAAAATAACCATCATTCTTGACCACATTGACAAGGAGCAGGCATGTCGATCGCATTATTCATGACCTGATGTCGGTAAAGGATGCTACATACAAACAGAAATGTTCCCCTTATTCCTCTTCTAAACCCATTACCAATGTCACACAACAGCAGGTAACACTTTACAGCAACCTTTTACAATTAACAGATATACTTTGAGTCAAAGATGAAGATTTATCGCATGTTGCAAATGTGGTTGCAATAATACGTAAGTACCTAAAAACATTAAAAACAAAGCTGGGAAAAAAATCGGAAATGAAGGGGTGCCCCTTGGAAATCGTGGCACCCCATTATTTGGACCCCAAAACTTGGTAAAAAACGAGTAATTCGGTAGGGTTGGGAGGTATGCTTCTGAATATTTACACAGGCAGAATTATCATCCAAGCAGCAAATAGCTGTATATTTCTTACTGTTTATGGCCTTCAAGAATAGCAGCTGGGTTCCATCTGAGCTGCACCTACCCTCTATCCAGCTACGTAAAAATGTGATATCAACTCCTGCTTATTCTTAAGCATTTTGCTTCATGTATTGCTCACAGTGTACATGAAACTGAACTGGAGAGAAGTAGCTGATTTATGCCTTGTGACTGTCATATAATTCAAACATTTTGATTTTGGATATTGTATTGCTATCAGCTTGTGTCTCTAACCTTTTCTCTGATCCTGTCTGCTTTACTAGAAGGACATGACATGACATGATTAGGGGTAAGGGCACACTTTTAAGCTAATGTCCATTCAGGCTAATACAAGTGACAGCAAGTTTTCAGTTCATATTATTTAACAAGTCCAAGAATTCTAAGCTACTTTATTTTGCATTTTTTTTTATTTTCAGTGAACTTGCTGTATTTCTTAAACTAGTGATTATCCCTCATCAGTTAGCATAATAATAATTTAGTCTTGCAAAGTATGAGTAAATATCCTGAACACAGTGGAGAAACAATTCATTAAGAAATGACAGACTGCAGGAGCTGAGCAAAGAACTGCAACTGAAAGGCTAAAGCAAAGTCATATCCATCAGTATGGCAATGTCATTGCTGTGCACATTAATAGAAAGCAGTAAACCTTCAAGCTAATCACTGCAGCACAGTCAAAGAGAAAGTGTTGCTGCAGAGCTGATGTTCATTGTGCTTCATGGTTGCAGTAATTACCATATCTCTACATATGTCTACAGTGGTGAGGAAATCATTCTGTGTTACACAACTTATAAACAAAGGTATGGCATCTAAGTCCAAGGAAGTCATTGTTCCACTGTATTCAGCATTCATCAGACCTATCATTGAGTACAATGCCCTCTTTGGTATGTACCTAACAGGCATATCTAACAATTGGAACATCCACAGAGGTTCCTCACTAAAAGAGTACAGGGCATAAGTAATATGTCCTATGCAGACTGTCTCAAGACCCTATCCCTGTATTCTGTCTCATACATGCTTTTAAAGGGAGATCTATGACTGGCATACAGGGCATTGTTAGACCCCACTCTGATGGACCTCCTACATATCCACAAAACAAAGAGCAGCAGAATCACCCAATGTTCTTCGTGTTTCACTGTTGCAGTCATCACCTGTGGGTTATCCCTGCTGTGGTAGCCCTCGGCCATCCCGAAAACCAGAGTCAATTTTTTTTGCATCGGCTGCTATCGCTTGCTGCCTGACGTCAGGTCGCCAGTGCTATAAAGGAAGGCAGCTGATGCCATTACATCAAGTCTTTCTTGCAGTGGAGCCCGTAGCAGAAGCAGTTTGCAAGTGTGCTGGTCGGTCGCTACAGGAGTTTGACTTACAGCTGAAAATGTCTAAAGCTAAGTACCCTGTTGGGGATCCTTATTTCTTGCTCTATCCGATGTCCGAAAAAGTTAACAATTCTCTCGCATGTGAAAAGCAAATCCACACCGACACTTCCATTCATACTGCGTCACTTGTTTAGGCCAAGACCACGACGTACCTCGTTGTCATAGAGCTCTTATTGTAGCCAGGTATTTTCATCTTCCGTCTTCGCATTCCAAAATGGCATCCATCAGCCAACAATCCATAGACATTCTGAAAAAAATGTAAGGATAAAGATAGAGACAGACCACACAAGGTTAAGCTTTCTGACGACTCTACCGCTAAGCAGGTCATCAGTTCTCCGGAATTCAGTGAGGCACCTTCACAGCCCCTGATGCCCGATTCGATACCTTTGCAGGCCTCTATTGAGACCCTTTCGAAGTCCGGTATGCTGCAGAAATCTTCTTCATCTTCCAAGACTTTGGTTGTCTGTGCCTTGGTTGGGTCCAGAGCTATGAGATAGGCACTGGCTTCCGAGGAGGTTTTTCGTACTACCGAATCTAGACAAAAACTGACGTCTTCTCCTCTGACTACCGTTTCTCTCAGACCGATGGATACTCAGGCCTAGAGGCAAGGCCACTCCTAGGAAAACTACCTCTAGCCACCATTTTACTCCTGCTCTACTACCCCAAGCTCAAATGCTTAAAATGGAGGAGAATCTTATCACCCTTATCAGGGGTAGTCAGGCCACACCTTCTAAAAGGAAAAGAGACCTTTCTCCTGAAATACTGACAGAACAGGATTCTGAGGAGTCTGATTATTCAGATTTTGAAGAGGAGCAACAACCTCTGACTACTTATCAGGATTCAGATGCAGAGGAATCCATTCCTTCTGCCTCCCCACCAGAAGATCTTTCCTTTGGGGAAACCGTTCACACCCTCAGGGAACATTTCCACTGGGAATCCCAGGACTTTCCTCAGTTTAAGAAAAGACTAAGAGAGTTTCTAGACTTGCCCCAGCACAGACCCTTGGCCATACTTCCAATCTTAGAGGTGGTTGATGATGTCTTTCATGAATCCAGCTTAACCCCTGACGCCCTCCCATCTGCTCCCAGAAAACCTGACAGATATTACAGAGTACTGGATTCTCACAAATACCTGTACAGAAATCCTGCTGCAGACCCGGAGGTCGTTACACAGGGACCAAAAGGAGCTAAGGCTAGTTCTGCAAAGAATCCTATTCCTTCTGACAAGGACTCCAGAGCTCATGACAGATGGGGTAAAAAAAGTATACACTTCTGTAACCTTAGCTGTAAGAGCACTCGGCTGTCATTTCCACATGTTAAAATATCAACAACACACTTTGGAACTATTAAAACAAAAGATTTCAACATTTCCTGACTGTGCCAATTCGAAAGAGTTAGCAGATTTACTGCACTCTACTTGTCAAGTGGCTAAACACTCATTACACTGTGTATATTAGCCTAGTAACTTCCTATGATCCTATATGATGCCCTAGCAGCCTCCAGCAGGGCAGCAGTGTCAGGATCTGTCATTAGGAGACATGCATGGTTGATGGAACAACCTCTCCCTGATCATGTCAAATCTAAATTACTTGATGCACCCTTGGATAAGGACCACTTGTTTGGAGTAAAAGCAGAAGAGGTGCTTAAAAAGATGGAAGACAAAGCAAAATCTATGCAGACAGTAAAAGATTTCCTTCAGGTACAACCTCCTAAGTTCAGCAGGAATTTTCCCTCAAAACACTGGTCCTTTCCTGCACTTAGCAGACAGGGCCAAGGTAAGCCCCGCAGGGACAGACCACCCAGACTCCTATCCCAGGGACAGCAGAGAACCAAACAGTGGACCACTTCCACTTGAAAGGCAGGGAGTTCAAAGCCATCCCTCTATGGCAAAAACTCTCAATGACTCCCTCTTCCCCCCTCTGCCCTCTTCACGCACCAAAAACTAGGAAGAAGGCTCTCCTTCTGCAAAGAAAACTGTCTTTCTGTAACAAAGGACCAATGGGTCTTAAAGATTATTTTTCAGGGATACAAATTCTCCTTTAATGAAATCCCAGTTACAAGAGGGTACCCAGACTTGCCGCCAAATCAGTGGGCAGAGGCACTGAAACAAGTCCAAACTCTCCTATCCCAAGGGGCAGTAGAACCTGTCCCCTCAGATCAAACAGGCAAAGGCTTTTATTCCAGACTATTCCTTGTTCCCAGAAAAGAGGACACTTGGTGCCCCATCCTGGAGCTATCCATTCTGAACACCTTCCTGGTGGTCCCCACATTCAAAATGCTAACTTTGCAGTGGCTGCTGCCTATGCTGACAAAAAATGCCTGGTTAGTTACCCTAGATCTAAAAGATGCCTACCTCCACATCCCCATAAGGGAACCCTGCAGGAAATTCCTTCGCTTCAGAGCAGGCTCACAACACTCACTTCTCTGTGATATCCTTTGGCTTATCTACTGCTCCCAGGGTATTCACCAAATGCTTAGCCCTGGCCATAGCCTTTTGTAGACAGAAAAATATACAAATTTGCCCTTATCTGGATGACTGCCTCATTCAGGCAGATTGCAAAGAAAAGCTCTTCAAGGACCTCCTCTTTGTCAAAACCCTCCTAACCTCCTTAGGGTACACCATCAACGAGAAGAAATCAAGGCAAACACCCTCCAGGAAGATCATTTTCTTGGGTGCACTGCTGGACACAGCATCCCAAATGGCCTTCCTATATCCAGAAAAGCAGAGTTTCCTGCCTCTCTATTTTACCCAGCTGACTTTCAGAAGTCACCTCACTGTGAGGAAGTTCCTGCAAGCCTTGGGGTACATGGCACCTTGGATCATTCTAATTCCTGTGGCCAGGCTTCACATGAGAAAACTTCAGTGTTACCTAAAGAACCTTTGGTGTCAGCACTCTCAACCTCTAGAGACCTCTCTCCCTCTGTTGCCCTGTATAAGGGCCAGGTTTCTCTGGTGGGCAGGGGCCTGTGTCCAGAACAAAGGTCTTTCCTTCATCCTCCGTCCAACTGGGCAGGCCATTACCACCGACGCCTCAGACATAGCTTGGGGCACTCACCTAGAAGGCAGGTGCACCCAAAGTCTTTGGGATGCCCAGCACCTTCCCTTACACATCAACCAGAAGGAAATGATGGCAGTACAAAAGGCTCTGACATTTTTCAAACCCCATCTCAAGCCAGTGGTTCTCCTTATTAAAACAGACAGCATCACAGTAATGTGGCACATCAGGAAACAGGAAGGTACCCAATCTTACCCTCTGTGCAGAATAGCCATGAATCTCTGGCTGACAGCCTCTTCCATGGGACTACACCTGATAGCACAATACATACCAGGGATCAACAACACCCTGGCAGACTACTTAAGCAGAAACTTACTTGACCCCCACGAATGGCAGCTCCACAGAAAAATCTTTTTACAAATCACTCAGGTGTGGGGGACTCCAGAGGTGGATCTCTTTGCTTTGCATCTCAACCATCAACTAAAAAAAATTCTTTACCAGGGAGTATCACCACCTAGCATGGAAGGTGGATGCCTTGACCTTCCATCTTTGTGTACACATTCCCTCCTCTTCCTCTTATTCCTAAGGTACTGATCAAAATAAGGGAGGAGAGACCAAAGGCCATCCTCATTGCTCCAGATTGGTCCAGACAACATTGGTATCCATTACTGCACAGCCTGACCTTACAGCCTTCCCTGATCTCAGACCTCTTAACTTAGGTGGGGGGGGGATGCTGTACCCAGACTTGTAGACTCTCAAGCTATCAGCATGGCTAATACTCTAAAGGCAAACAAGGGGCCCCTGTTAAGCAAAGACTCCTAGACATTATCACAGAGGCCAGAAGGCCCAGCACCAGAAAATCTTATGCAGGAAAATGGAAAAGATTCTGCTCCTGGAGCCAGTCCAGAGGGGGCAGTACCTCATAACCTTCCATCCCTCTTATCCTGGACTACCTAGCGGAGGTACTTAATAGTGGGCTCTCCTTCTCCTCTATTAAAATCCATGCCTCAGCCATTTCAGCTCATTTTGATACAGAACAGCCCCTGTTCTCCCATCCTTTGATTAAACAATTCCTCAGAGGGGCTTCTAATATCAGACCTCCCAGAAAGCCACCCTCTCCAGCCTGGGACCTGAATTATGTTTGGAAAAACTAACTTTACCACCCTTCGAACCTGCTGCTTCAGCAGAACTAAGATACCTCTCCTGGAAGACTGCTTTTCTCCTAGCTATCACCTCAGCCAGAAGGGTTTCAAAACTTCAGTTACTGATGGCCATTGAGCCCTTCATTATCTTCCATGCAGACAGGGTCTCCCTGAGGACTAATCCCTCCTTTATGCCCAAGGTGGTATCTAATGTAACTCTCAACCAAGCCATACATCTACCCACCTTCTTTCCTAACCCTCAAAACAAGGGGGAAAGAATTCTGCACTCACTAGACATGCACAGACAGCTCATATACTATCTGGACTGTACTAAACCCTTCAGGAAAACAGACCAACTACTTGTCATCTTTGCCCCAGGGACAAAGGGGAAGCCCATTTCCAAACAAACCATTTCCAAATGGATATCACACTGTATCCATTTCTGCTACAGATTCCATGGAAACACCCCCCTAAGTCTGTTCGAACCCATTCCACTAGGGCAGCCTCCACTTCCACAGCATTCCTCAGAGGAGTTCCCACCAGGGACATCACGGAACATGCCACTTGGATTTCTGTCCATACCTTTACCAAGCATTACCACCTACCTCTATTTTCTAAGGCTAGAGCAGGGTTTGCCTCTGCAGTTCTGCAGGGCATGCTGACCCGTTCTTAGGTCTCTTACTAATCCTACCACCCCTCTCCTTAGCTTTGTAAATCATCCCACAGGTGATGACTGCAACAGTGAAACATGAAGAACATAGTACAGTTCTGTACACTTACCATAAATGTAGATGTTCGAGTGTATTCACTGTTGCAGTCCTGGTTTCCCGCCCTCCTTCCCCTTATATCTTCTTTCTTTAGGGAGACAAGTTTCTAATGGTGATTTTTAGCCACCAAGACCACGTTAACATATTTACTTGAGCCTCTGACTGGTTAGGGCAAGAAAAAAGTACAGTTTTGTACCTACCATAAATGTAGATGTTCGAGGATCCACATTGCTGCAGTCCTAACTATTGGGTAGTCCGCTGTCCAGTCGGCCCGAATACCAAAGTATATGGCTGACGTCGGTCACGGCGCATTAGACTGACGTCAGTACGTCAGGGTACTAATGCGCATGACCGACGTCATATCCTCAGTCTTTTCTTGCCCCAGATGTCAGAAGACCCTAAAAAGACAAGGCCAAAACCAAAAAACACCAAACATACCTGCACCAAAAATATATACAATATATACAAAGGTACCAGAATATAATCTCACCTACAGAACCACCCCTAAACACAGCGGGGCAGGAGGGAGGGTAAATTGGACTGCAGCAATGTGGATCCTCGAACATCTACATTTATGGTAGGTACAAAACTGTACTATGTTCTTCATTCCACATTGCTGCAGTCCTAACTATTGGGTAGAATCCCAAAGCAGAGGTAAGGGAGGCTGGCAAATCATAAGGAACCAGGAGCTGATAACATGCCTTGCAAAATAGCTGTGGCAAAACCAGCCCTAGACTTAGAGTAGAGAGGAAGGTGGTAATGCTTAGAGAAAGTATGCACTGAACTCCAAGTAGCTGCCTCCAAAATATCCTTAGTTGCCACCCCCCTTAGAAATGCTGTAGAAGTGGCAGTAGCCCTAGTGGAATGAGGCCTAATCCCAGCTGGAATCTCCTTGCCATGATGGGAATAACAAAATGCAATGCAAAACCCAATCCACCTAGAAATAGTTTGTTTTGACACAGGCTTGCCCTGCGAACTCAAAGCAAAAGAAACAAACAACTGCTGAGACTGCCTAAAATCCTTAGTCCTGCTTAAATAATAACGCAATTGCCTGTGTACATCTAAAGTGTGCAAAATCTTTTCCCCTTTATTTTGGGGATCTGCATAAAAAGTAGGCAAATGAATAGTTTGGTTTAAAGCCACACTAGAAACCACCTTAGGCATAAAGGAAGGATTAGTACGTAATGATACCCTATCCTTATGAAAAATCAAAAAGGCTCAACCGCCATAAGGGCCTGCAACTCAGAAACCCTTCTAGCAGAAGTAATGGCCAACAAAAAAGCAGTCTTCCATGACAAGTATTTCAGTTCAGCAGTAGCCGAGGCTCAAAAGGTTGTAGAGTAAGTTTCTCCAACACAAAATTGAGGTCCCAAGCAGGAGTAGGAGCTCTACGTGGGGGTCTTATATTCTTTGCCCCTCTAAGAAATTGCTTGAACAAAGGATGTGAAAACAATGGTGGGTCACAATCATAGTGAGCTGAAATTGCTGCAGCATGAATCTTAATAGAAGAGAAAGACAAACCTTTGTCCAATAACTCAGTAAGATATCGAAGAGCCACACTCAAATTAGGCTCAGAGATCTCCAAATTCTTTGCTGCAGTCCAAAATAAAAATCTCTTCCATTTTTCTGCATACACTTTCCTTGTACTAGGTCTTCTGGCTTCCATAATCACATTTAAAACTTGTTGAGGAAGCTGAGACCTGCTGTCTTTCAAAACAGAATATGCCAGGCTGTTAGATGAAGAGAGTGAAGCTTGACATTGAGCAGACGACCGTCCCTCTGAGACAACAGGTGTGGAATCAAGGGTAAAGGCCATGGAGGCTTCCTTACCAGACTCCTCAGTAATGGGTACCAGTGCTGCCAAGGCCAATCTGGAGCTATTAAAATCATCCTTGGCTTGTCTTGTCTGACCTTTAGAAGCACCTTTGGGAGAAGAGGCAGAGGTGGAAAAGCATACACATGAAGATTTTTCCAACTGAAAGAAAGAGCATCCACTTTCCAAGCTGTGTGATGAAATCCTTCGTGCAAAACTTTGGCAGCTGGTGGTTTAGTGGAGAAGCGAACAGATCTATGTCTGGAGTTCCCCATGACACTGTCAATTTTTGAAATACATGAAGATCCAGTTTCCACTCGTGGGGATCCATGATTTGTCTGCTTAACACATCTGCTAAGGAGTTCTGTGCTCCGGCAGAAACCTTGCCTGAAGAGTTAGTTGCAAACTGAGCGCAGTCTCCCATAAAATCATTGCTTGTCTGCACAATGGGTAAGAATGTGTTCCCCCTTGTTTGTTGATGTACCACATGACAGTTGTGTTGTCTGTTAGAATCAACACCTGCCCTGGAAGAAGTAACTCCTTGAAAGCCATTAATGCAAACTGGACTGCTAACATCTCTTTCATGTTGATATGTAGATGCTGTAGTCTGGCAGGCCACTTGTCTTGTATCCACTTTCCATTTAGATGAGCTCCCCAAGCAATATCCGAGGCATCTGTCGTTAGAATCTGACTTGCCTCTGGCCGGGTCACAGAGAGTCCCTTGTTTAGGTGACATTCCTGAGCCCACCACAAAAATTCCTTTTGAATGCAAGGTATTATTTGAATGACAGTGTCCAAATCCTGGCAGTGCTGTGTCCACAGATTTTTGAGATACCATTGTAGCTTCCTCATATGCAGTTTGGCATTGGGAAGCACCAGAATACAAGATGCCATGAACCCTAAGGCTTGAAGGACTGTCCTTGCAGTCAGCCCGGACTGAAGAGATAGTTGAAGGAAGTAACTGGAAAGATTCTTTTGTTTGTCCGGGGTTAAAAAGGCCATCTGGGCTGCTGTATTCAGTCTCACACCCAGAAAGCACATGTCTTGAGAGGGTACTAGACTGGACTTTATTTCGTTCACAGAATACCCTAGGCATCTTAGCACTGCTATGACATATTCCAAATGCTGTAGAAGGTCTTCCTTTTCTTGAGCCAGAATCAGGCAGTCGTCCAAGTAAGGATAGATTTGAATTCCTTTTAGCCTGAAGTAAGCTATCACTGGAGCCAGAACCTTTGTGAATACTCTGGGCAGTAGATAAGCCAAAGGGCAATGCAGAGAACTGATAATGAGAATTTCCAGCTCGAAAACGCAGATACTTCCTGCAACTTAGTCTTATTGGCACATGAAGGTAAGCTTCCTTGAGATCTAAAGTTACCATCCAGTGATCTTTGCCCAGCAGAGGTAAAAGTTGTTGTAACGTTAACATTTTGAACTTGGGAATGTCCAGATAAGTGTTGAGGATAGATAAATCCAAAATTGGCCTCCACGTGTTCCCCTTTTTTGGTACTAGGAACAGGCGAGAATAAAATCCTAGGCCCCTTTCTGGCACAGGAACTGACTGAATAGCCCCTATTTGGAGCAACAGAGAAATTTGCTTGTGAGCCTCTGTTCTTTGTAGAGGAGGAATGTCTGGCATGCCTTTGAAAGGAGGCAAGGTATGGAAATAAAACCTGTAACCGTGGTGAATGATATCCAGAACCCATCTGTCTTGGGTAATTAAATCCCAATTTTCTTTGAAAAGAGACAGCCTTCCTCCCAAAGGTGCTGCCAGGCGAGAATGTACTGGCAGCTGAAAAGGCAGGTCATTGGGTCTGCTTACGAAAGGACTGACCCCTGCCCTCACCAGAAGTCTGAGCAGGTGAATTCCCTGTCCTAGGCCTAAAAGAACCTTGAGCTCTGCTTCTACCACGTCTAGACCTACCCCTAGATTGGGAATCATAAGCAGGATAAGTCCACCCCTTAGTAGGCCAATTTCTACTAAACTGGAGGCTGCACCTGCAAAAAATCCTTAACAGTTTGCATAGACTTAGCCTTGTCCTCCATTTTCTTTAAAACTGCTTCCACAGGCGAACCAAACAACACATCAGACTGTAAAGGAGCATCCAAAATCCTTGTCTTAACATGCTCAGCTAAGTTCTGATCCCTCAACCAGGCGTGCCTACGAAGAACAGAACCAGTGGCAGCCACCCTCGAGGAGGCCTGCACAGCATCAAAACCACACTGCAAGGAATGCTTACCCACCTGTTCAGAAACATGAACTAAATCCTGCAATTCTTTACACTCAATACCTTCAGCCAGAGCATCCACCTTAGACTTCAATTGTGAAAGGAGATAATTCTGATATTTTAACATATGAAACTGACAATTCAACGCCCTCATGGCTAAAGTGGAAGAAGTATACACTTTCTTTCCCCATCTATCCAAAGCCCTTGCCTCTTTATCAGGAGGAACAGGATTTTTAACCACAGAAGCCTTCACACCTTTAGGCCCCTGAGAGACAGTTTCTGGGTCTGCCCTAGGACTCTTAAAAAGATACTTATGGGCTTCAGGCACCCTGTAGTACCTATCCGGTTTAACTGGGGCAGGAGGCAAAGAGTCAGGATTCAGGGAAGCCTCTGCAAAAACATCTTCTACCACATTCAGAACAGGAGGTATAGCTAAAGGCCTATGCTGGGGTAAAACAAGAATTCTCTAAGCCTCTTCCTGGAATCAGAGAAATCTTGACCTTCCCATTTAAAATGCTCCCTCATGGAATGCAGAGTCTCTGAAAATGAAAAATCCTCAGGAGGCGAAGCTGAAGGAGTAGAATCATCCACATCAGAATCAGAATAAGGAGGATACTCCTGCAAGTCTTCAGCCTAATACTCAGAAGCCTCCGAACATTGCTCAAAACTCTCAAACTCAGGTTCCACCCTAGGCCTCTTATCAGGAGGGGGCATAGAACCTCTAATCATTGTAATCAAATCCTCTGCCAGTTTTTGCATTTGCTTCTTAGGCAAAGAACCTGAAAGAGTCGGAGAAACCCCACTGAAACAAAAGCAGGCCTGCCTCTTAAAGAAGCCTTAGAAACAGAAGGCGAGGCCCTAACCACCTTAGGAAGAGAGGGAAGAACAGCCACCTGAGAAGCCCCTTCAGGCTGGCCTACTTCCTGAGATACATCCTGTAACAGTAAAGTTTCTCCCTGAGACTCCAAAGAAACTCCTGGCAGAACCTCCGCTCCACTGAGTTTTCTAAAGAACCGACGTCCGGGACTGTCGGTTCTTCCACTCTAGGCTTCCCTGCTTTGTCCTTGCGCTTTTGGTTGAAGCGGCCGGAGCATCCGACGGCATTTTATAATTACAACGCTTCCCAAACACTAACCTGGCACAGTCTAACCTTCTCTTAATAGTGCGTTTGTTAAATCTAGCACAAGAGCGGCATCCAACAACGCCGTGCTCAGGCCCTAAACAAGGTATACACAAAGTATGGTAATCCCTATGAGGTATCTGTTTCCCACAAGAAATACAGTTATTCACTTTTTCTGACATCCGGTTAAATACTGAGGCAAGAAAAAACAAAATATTCCCAACGGGTACTTAGCCAACTTTGATTCGGTCTGAAACTCTGACTTCAGAAACTTTCAGAACGCCAACCTGCACTCGCAAAAACTGCTTCTGCATCGGACCATGCGGCAAAAAAGACTGAGGATATGACGTCGGTCATGCGCATTAGTACCCTGACATACTGACGTCAGTCTAATGCGCCGTGACCGACGTCAGCCATATACTTTGGTATTCGGGCCGACTGGACAGCGGACTACCCAATAGTTAGGACTGCAGCAATGTGGAATGAAGAACATCTGATGTAATGGCGTTGGTTGCCTTCCTTTATAGCACTGACGACCTGAAGTCAGGCAGCAAGCAACAGCAGCCAATGCAGAAAAACATTGACTCTAGTATTCTGGCCAGCCGAGGGCTACCACAGCAGGGATAACCCACAGGTGATGACTGCAACAGTGAATACACTCGAAAATCTACATTTATGGTAAGTGTACAAAACTGTACTTTCTAAAGACTTAAACCTTGCCTGTGATATAAATAGGACCTGCTGGAGAGATCGCTATGTATCCCAGACACTACCCCATCTATGGAACAGGCTCCCCATCCATGTGAAGCAGAGTTCCTCCCTAACCCAATTCAAGTGCAACTTGGACAATTGGATGGGCCACCGGAAATTCATCCCTAGTTTGACACCTATGTCTCTAATAGAGGTAACCTGTAAATGGTTCATCTCCCAGGCCCATGCTTACACTTATCAAGGGTATCAGAACTTGTCAGAGATTTAGGATGCATGGCTAGGCTTAAAAAGGCCCTTGTAGTCATTAGCCTAGTAAACACCTATGAACCTATATGGGTTATTTTTGCTGTGGTAACCCTTGGCCGGTCTGAGTACTAGAGATTTAATTCCGTCCTCCTGGGCTTGTGGACAGTCTTCACCTGATGTCAGGATGTCTGGGTATAAGGGTCACTGGCCAGTGCCATCTTACAGTCCTTTCTTGCCAACTGAGCCTGAAGTATCCATACCTGTAGACTGCGTCAGTCAGTCCAAAGACCAGACCGCATCATAAAGCTATGTGCCCTGTTGGGAACACTTTTTTCTTTTGTGTTTGCTAAATTAGATAAGTTCTAGGACCAAAACTTGTCCTGATTGTGGAAAACAGATTCAAGATTGGGACTTTCACTCCCTATGTCTTTTTTGGTTAGGACTAGAGCATGATGTTTCTAAGTGTCCCCATTGTGCTTATTTTAACAGGTGCACTATTCATTGTAGGGCCAAATCTCTTGCTCAGTATCTAGAAAATGAAAGAGTGTCAGGGATCTTTACACGCTATGACAGCCATGGATTCTTCTGTTTTTGAGCCCTCACATAAACCCAGAGAGAAGCATCTGAAACTTACAGATGACACAGCTTTGCCATCATTCAGTCTGCCCAGGCTTGTGATTGCCAAAGGACAGGAGACACATTTGCAACCCCTTCTGACAATCAAGGAAGTGTCACAGACTGCTGTCAAATACTCTTTTGAGTCTTACATGCCTTCTAACCCCTCCATGTCCGCACAAACTGAAGGACAAGGGTTGTCATTTGGGTCCATGGCTGCTCTGCAGGCTCTGGCTTCCAACTTCCATTCTAGGGCTTCAGATAGGGAGGGCAGAATCTCAGAAATCTCTGTAAGGTCATCAATTGACCATTCCCAGGCCACAGCCCCCTGCCTGCAGCCTGTTCCTAGTATCTCTGATGACATACCCAGCACCATGCCTAAAGCCAAATCAAAAAGGATTCTTTCTGCATGCCTAAGACTAGCCCTTCAGACTCAGAGCTTCCACAGGATTAACAGCAGGACCTGCTAAGACTGGCTTAGGGTTTATTTCACTTTATAGTTTCCAGATAGCAAAATCTTGCTAGGCATCCTGCCCACACAGAATCTGCCCCAAATCCTCTGATTCTTATGGTTCGGATGAGGATGAGTTGGCTTATATAGACCAGTTGTCCATAGTTTCATATGCTGAAGCTGACTCAGAGGTCATCCTAGCCTCAGCTTTGGCACCTGAGGACTTCACCTTTGGGAAAATACTCCATAAAATGAGGAAGTATTTCCACTGGGAAGCTGAAGATTACCTTTAGTCTAAAAAGAGGATAAGTGAATGTTTGAAGCTCTCTGAGCATTAACCTTTGGCTATTCCTTCTGTTCTGGAAATAGTGGGTGATGTTTTTTTTTAACTCAGCCTTGCAGCCTGACTCCTAACCACCTGCTCCTATGAAGCAAGACCATTTATATAGGGTCATGAATACCCATAAACATCTCTTTAGGAATCCTGCTGCTGATCCTGTGTTGACTCAGGGTCCTAAGGGAGCTAAAGGTAGCACTTCCAGGAACCCATTGCTAAATGACAAGGAGGGGAGGACTCTGGATGGATTTGGCAAAAACATTTAAACTTTTGCCACCCTGGCTATGAGAGCTGTCAGTTGCCAGTTCCATAAGTATTGCTGCAGAGCTGTTCTGCCATAGGCTTTAAATTCTTTGCTACTGCCCTTATGTTACTGGCAGATTATAAGGATGTTTTATTCATTCACACACTGTCCTGCTGAATCCTGTTCATGCATGCAGGCCAGCACAGTAAAGGAGAACTTGTAAATACATAATGGTGTCACCCAGTTTCCTGAACAGTGGAATAAGGCCAGAAGTAGAGCTTTTAGTTAGTTAATCAGTTAGTTTAATTTGTGACTGAATATATCCCGTGAGTTTGTGGCTGTTTTCAAGGAGACATGACACAACATTTATATAGGGGAGTTTGTCCAGGACTTTGAGGTAGCTGCTTTGCTTTTCTGTCGAAAAGGATTGCATAAGTGGGTGCAGTGGGATTTCCATTTGCTAAGAGTGCTGGGAGATATGCTGTGGAAACTTGATATTTTAATGATAGAGGAATGATTCAGTTGTAGCCAAAACACTGGAGGAGGTAGCTATACTTTTGGATAATCAGTGGTCACCAGTTATGGAGAAGTTAGCAGAGGAACTAGTGGGTAGTTTAAGAACAGCTGAGCCTGAAACAGTACAGCAGCTGCATTAAAAGTGAAAGTAAGTCCTACCACATTGTAAAGTCGGTGTCCATGTTGCCAATTTCTGGTCAATTTTGTTCACTAATTTCTGAGGATTGGAGGTAGGGTTGCCAACCATCCAGAATTGTTCCGGACTGTCTGGAATTAAGGGACATTGTCTGGAAAATGGAGACTGTCTTTTCTGGACAATGTATTGTCCAGAAAAACTAAAATCAATTGTGGTGCACCTTGGATGTGACAACTGGACGTGGCTGGGAGATTAATTTTCCTTAAATTTAAAAAAAAAAAGACTTTTTTTTAAGGGTGTCCAGTCACACAGATGCAGAAGACGAAAACAGGTCGCAAACACCTGTTGTGTCTGTGCGACCAATTATTTATGTCATCTTCCGCGTGTGCAAATTTGAATTCCAGAAGATGTTTGGACTGCGCAGCTGACCACAAACGGACAAGTAAGAGGGTGTGTGTGTGTGTGTGTGTGTGTGTGTATGTGTGTGTGTGTGTGTGTGTGTGTGTGTGTCTGTGTATGCATGCACACATATGTGTGTGTAAGAGGGAGGTGGGGGGATCATACCTCTCAATTGTCCAGATTTTTGCCTCATATTTTTGTTCTGTTTTTCATAAAATTGCATTTTTCTGGCAAATCACTAGCGAATCATTGAGGACTGAAGTCAGAAAATAATGGCAGATATTTGAGCTTTAAACTTCTTAACCATCAGAAAATTCATACTAATGCAAAACGTGTTGTTCTGCCAACTTTCTAAGTTTGCAAAAGCACTATTTAAAAGATGTCCCTATTTTGGGGCTTTTTTCCCTCCATTATTTGTGGCTTTGTCTAGATTTCTTGCTCTAAGAGCTTGAGAGGTATGGGGGGTTGTAAGAGAGAGGTAGAGGGTGTATGTGTGTGTCATACCTCTCAACTGATCAGATTTTCACAGAATGTCCAGATTTGTGCTCCATATTTTTGTCTGTTCCTCATAAAAAAGATTGAAGTTGCTAAATAATGACATACATTTGAGTTTTAGCCTTCATATCCTTTAGAAAAATGCATACTAACACAAATCCTGTTATTCTAGCAATTTTCTAAGTTCATGAAAGCTTTGTCCAGATTTCTTGCACTAAGAGGTTGATATGTATGTGTGTGTGTGTGTGTGTGTGTGTGTGTGTGTGTGTGTGTGTGGTGTGTGTGTGTGTGTGTGTGTGTGTGTGTGTGTGTGTGTGTGTGTGTGTGTGTGTGTGTGTGTGTGTGTGTGTGTGTGTGTGTGTCATGGCTGAGTGCTGGGCTGGCAGCTTGACACCATAAAAACCTCCTGCCAGTCAGTCTGTGGACCAGTGATCTTCCCTAACAGGAGAAGCCGAAAGACATTGCTTTTTACCATTTTTTTAATGCAACATAACTAGCTTATTCTTCAGGGGCAGCAGGCACTGAATTTGTAGGTAAAATACTGAAATATAAAATGTAAGAAATATAAAGTTGTTTGCTAACAGCAACTTTTTCATTAGTTACAGATCTCTTTAATGTGGAATTATTCAGATGACTTTTACTTTTGCAGAGATTGTGCATATTGACTCATATTGGTGGATTGTAATGACAGAAGTTTGAGTGGCCTTTTATGGTTGAAATGTTCTGAACTGGGCAGTTTTGTCATTGTTGGTTCATATGTTTTGTTACATTGGTTACTGGAAAAATGTTCAAAACTATAAATTTAAAACACGCTCTAAGAAGTGGTTCTGTATTATAGAAGGGCTATAATTTAATTCTATATTATAATTTAATACAATCATGAAGATGAATCAAAGACTTTTTGCATGGTCCTAAAAATGTGTGTAGGGGGCCTATGATTTGAAAACAGCACAAAGGTAAACTTAATCCGCCACTGGCCAGATGCATTTTCTTTGAATGTAGATTTCAATGCTGTTTCAGTGAATGTGAGTTTCAAAGGCAGAGAAGTTTTAATGCTAAGTCTGTTTTCATTGTGAGGCTGTATGGCTTTGTTTAGCAAATGTCTATTGGTGTTTGTGCTACAAAATTTGAAATAAAAGTTTTAAATTAAATCCAAAATCTGTAATCCTTGTAGAAGTAAAGCAGAAAACAGTATGCACACTGAGAGTTTTGAATAGTGCTTATGGCAACTGGGGAGAAATGGAGAAATAGCCAAAATGGGACACTGGAATGGCTGCATTTTGCTTTTGCGTACTTGTACAGAATTTTTGACATGAAAAGTTGGCAACCCTAGTTGAAGATTCTGTTTAGAAGGACTGTAGTCTGATGTTTGAGAAGACTGCAGTGGAGACTTCTTCGAATTAGGAAGAGTGAGCAGTTTTTCAGCATGTACCTCCACCAACTGCTGACTTAAAATTATTTTTGAGAACCTGTATATTTAATGGAGTATTGTTTATCTAATAAAGTCTGGAATAGTTCTGCATGTCAGAGAGGAGAAATTCTCTGTGCAGCAATGCATTCTAAAAGTTATTATGTGGTAGCATTTTGGCCATGCTGCTTATCTCCGAGGAAAGGATGTACAAATTGAACTTTAAAACTCTACAGCTGTCTGACAGTATTCAGGATAACTATTTTGAGAGGAAAGAGTTTTTGACATGGACACCCATTCCAGCAATGCCAGTGACCCATTTACAGAAAAGATAATAACACTAATTTCTGCTAGAAATTAATTAAGGAACAGTATGATGATGATGATGATCTTCTTTCTGCTTTTCCTGGTTAGGTGTCGCCACAGCGGAACTCCGGTCTGCTAATGATTGGCAGTAGATTTTTATGGTGCCGAGGTGCCAGCTGACGCCCAACCTTCAACGAAAGCACACCCATTCATGCATGTCTTCCGAATGCCACTCAACCGCGGGGAGGACATGCAGACTCCACACATAATTAAGGAACAGTATTTGATGTATTTGTCTTAGGGCTAAATTTACTTTGTTGTCTTTTCTGATTGTGACCAGCAATGCTGTGGTAGTTTGAACAAGGAGATGGAAGGCTAAGATACCTTTTCCAGGGATAGATCATAGCATCATTTATAAGGGCGGCCACGGTGGTGCAGTGGTTAGCATTGCTGCCTCACAGCAAGAGGTTCTCCAGTTCGATCCTCGGCTGGGGTGCCTTCTGTGCGGAGTCTGCATGTCCTCCCTGTGGTCGCGTGGGTTTCCTCCGGGTGCTCCGGTTTCCTCCCACATCCCAAAGACATGCTGCAGGTGGATTGGACACTCTAAATTGGCCCTAGGTGTGCGTGTGAGTGTGCCTTCTGTGGAAGGTTGGGCGCCAGGCTGGCAACTCAACACTGTAAAACTCCACTGCCATTCAATGTGTGGACAAGGTGATCCGCTGTGGCGACCCCTAACCGGGAAAAAGCCGAAAGAAGAAGAAGAAGAAGAAGGTAACACAAGGGAAAGATGTAAGGATGGGAACTGTGTAGAGAAGGAGGTTTGAAATTGAAGCCTTTTGTGAAGGTAAGGCAGTTAGCAGAGAATTAAAATTGACGTAGTTAGGAAGGTAAAATTCCAACAATGTACATAAAATTTCTAAAATAAATAAGATTTTATTTATGGGACTGCATGTGAATGGTTTGGGGAGGGGTGTTTTTTTTTTTAATGATGAGGTTGCTGTTTTCTTTGTTGATATTGCATGAGGTGTAATTCTGACGCAGGGCCATTGCCTATCAAATACGGAGTTGGAGAGGGTGGGAAATCAAAGGGAGGCTAGAGTCTGTAATTTGATCAAAATGAATAATATATGTTGCAGAGCAGCGCTCTTGACAGTCATCAGTGACTTGTTGATAGAGGATATTATTTTGGCTGCTTTGTAAACATTTAGTGCCTCAAGGAGAGTAGTAAGAGAGGAGTGCATTATTTAACATACTCATAAACATTCTTCATTGATCAATGGACAGATTAACTAGTGTGAATTTTAGTGTTTGAGGTAGAATTGAGAAACTTAAGGATTTTGTAAGTATATCTAAGTTGTTGATGCAACAAGTACATTTAGAGAATGTGTTTTGGCAACTGGAGTAAGGGAAAATTACGTTTTTTACTTGTAGGATATAAGATCTTATTTGGCTTTTAGTCTTACTTCTTCATATTTCAAATTCATATCAGTAGAGGTGAAGCCATGTGTGTGTTTTCAGATCATCTGATGATGATTATTGCCATGGCTGCATTATAGCCCAGAGTGAAATGCTCCTGTGTATGTAAACTACCAGAATAAGTGTTAGTTTGCCTAACTTTTTCTCCGGTGGCAGCATGTTCTCCACATCTCCATGCAGGGACACCTATGCCCCTGATATGGAGATGTGCACACTCTCTGATATGCCTCAGCAAGGGCGACTGCATGCTGTGGGTGGACCCCCCCCCCCAACATCCCTCCTCCAGAGGCCTGTTTTCAGTGGAGCAGCCTACACCACTTCCTTGGAGCACCAGGTCACTATAAGGGAACAGCCACCATAAACCTATCTGCCAGAAAAGTGCACCAGCGTAAATCGCACATGTTTTGCCGACCCCTACCTGGTTGTTCTAGTTTCCTGAGTCACAATATTAGCGTCAAGTTATCTGAGTCTCAGTCAAGCACATCATCACTCTGTGTTACGGAGCCAGGACCAATGGAAGAATAATTTTGACAGTGAAACTATGTCATGATTGTTAGGCATTGTAGTGGTTGATCTTTAAGGTCATTTTGTACAAAACATATAGATAATGTAATAGGACGAAGTACAGAGACTGAGGAAATATAATCATGAGATGCAACATTTATGTTTTGCTTCTGGAAAAATAGGCGGTGAATGTGGAAGAAACATTTAGATTAAGGGATTATATCAGTGATTTTTTTGGAGACACATGCAGTGTATTTTCATAACCAACAAGAAGACAAACTGGTGCAGATGAGGATGTCTTCTAATTTGAAAGTGGAGAGAGGGAGATAAAGAAGGAAAATATAATTTATGTACTTCTTTTAAGTTCTGGAACTATTGTTTGGTGACAATAGAGTGGTGTTACAGTTAGTTGTGCATTTACAACAGAAATGTACAGGAAATGGTAGAGAGATAAAAGTGATAGTGTATGAGAACTGTAATAAGTTATGGATTCTTACAGAAGCTGAGTAGGGCTGTTTTAAGAGACTAGATAAGTTGAGAACAATGTTGAGCAGGCTGCAGACAGAATTGTATGTACATAAAAAGTTAAATGTGTCACTCCTTGAAGTGTTGCTAGTGGTTTTCTAGAAGTTAGGGGAACTGCTATCCCAAAGCAAAATACACAAACCATTGTGTAAAACAAATGTGCATTTTAAAAAGAAAACAAGACCACTATCTTTCTCAAAGGGGAGTTACCCCAAGGTTCATGGAAAGCATGCTACATTTAAACAATCAAGGAAGCACAAAAAGGAAGTTAGGTAAGACGTCCAGTATAGCAGACTACAGGTAAGACTTGGTGAATTGGTTCTTGTACACCCAGCCATGTTCAAGTTATTAATTAATATCTTCTTTTGGGTCTCTCCCCAAGTAATTTTTTTTCCTGGATGATGTTAGAATGTAATACCATCCACCCCAAGAAATAAGGGAAACATAATTTAGATAAAGCTTCTCGGGCAATGATGTAGCCACTAACATTGCAATTGCCGGGGAATTGCATGAAGGTAGGCTAGCAGGGCCTAGATGACCAGGAAGTGGAGTAGACTGGAACTGACTTAATTTTGAGAAAAATAGCCCAGATGGAAGAGAAATGGGCACGTATACAGCATCTAAAAGAAATGGAATCTATGATCTTCAGCCACTCTGAGCCAATAATGGAAATGCAGAGAGACAGCAGGCAGACCAAGACCATGGATATGGATAACCAGGTCATGTTATAGCGTTTGGAGTTGTGTAGCTGTAATGGAGGATCAGGCCAGGTGGAAATACTTGAGATTGGTCAGAGTACCAGAGCAAATCCAGTTCAGGGACTCATTGCAAGTTTGTATTTGTCAGCTGTTCTGTGGTCAGGAGTGCCTGAGAAAGGCATTGTTTTGGAAAGGACACAGAGCGTATTAGTACCAGGATCACTATCAGTACTTAACAGGTCAAGGCAACTGATTATTTGGTTTGCTTCATCCCAGTAGTAAGGGTGAGTTCTCTTGGGGACCCCATGAAATAAGATTTTTTTTTTTTCAAATCCTGTACTTAGGAACACAGCACCCCATCTCTCTGTAGAAAATGGGAAGAAGAAGGATGGTAATGATGATGAGTAGGAGGAGTTAACAATATATTCTGCTGTGAGGTGAGAATTTTCTGTGAGCAGGACTAAGGCATGGAAACTCACTTAAAGAGGGCCAAATTCTCATCTGTCATGCAAATATGTAAGGTGGCAAAGCTGTGCTTTCATTTGGTCTGTCCAGCTTTTTTAAGGTAATGTCTCCTGTTGGTGCTAAGTCTTTATTAGAGCGCTCTCATGCTATTAAAGCAATGAAGGACTGGGCTCAAGGACGTATGGTAGAAGGGGAACAGTTTAACAACATGAATTCTCCAAATGGGCAGAAGGACATGCAAACCCCCAAGAGCATTTTTCACTGTTACAGAGGAAGAGGCAGACAAAATGCCACAGATATCTACTACTGTATTGTAATCTAACTTATGTTTATCCAATGTATGTAAATGTAGATTCATCATATTTTTGTTTGATTTGAATTATGTCTGTGTACTTTTTGTTAAATTCTGTGTCTCTGTACTACAATAATTATTCTATGTTACTTTTATTCTTATTATTAATGTATAATATTGTATTGTATGTATATATATATATATATATATATATATATATATATATATATATATATATGTGTGTGTGTGTGTGTGTGTGTGTGTGTGTGTGTGTGTGTGTATATATATTGTGCCCTGCTGAAAAATGTATTTATCTTTTGCCCAGTCAGACTTTCCTGGTCAACACATGTAAATAAGTATGTAAATAGATAAAAGCAGTGGTACTGGAAGGTTAGTACCATACCATGAATCAGGTGAGCAGAGAAGACAGCTAATTTCATCTTCACCAGATAAAGAAAGGGCCTTGTTTGGCACTATGGCTTTTGGATATCAAGAGGCGCTGAAAGAGGCTAATTTTGACCAGTAGCCAAACTCCCTTTTCCATGGTAAAACACAAAGAAAATGGGAACAAAAGGAAAGTTAGGTAAAGGTCAGAAACAAAATGCTTGTCACTGTACTAGCTTCTTGAAACATTAATGTGCTACTAGACTTCATCAAGCATGCAATATGATCAATAAATCAGCTGTCAGCTTGGTCTTGTCTCCAAGAGACCTATCTTAGGAAACAAGAATGTAGTAGACTAACTCAAGGGCAATACATGCCTGAGGTATATTCTGCTCTGGAAAGGGCTAGGAAAAGGAAATGGGCCAGCTTAAGGAAACTGGACTTCCCATTTTAGGTGGAGAGCAGACACCAAGCTGTAGAAGTTAAATACATTATACTGTAATCAAAGGGAAGTTGGGTTCCAAAACACTCTTTGTGGTTTTAGCTTACAGTCCACCAGGGCAGACGTAGACCGAGATTTGTGCAATTATTGATACCCTAATAGAATTATCTGAGGGAGAACTAATAGCAGCATGCAGTGGGAATATTGTGGCAGAGTTTAGGGATGTTCATTCGGGTTCAATAAGATACCCAGACAGAGGTAGCATTTTTTACACTGTTGTGAAGTAATGGGATTATTTGATGGGATCATGTCAGAATCTTGAATAAGAAACTGTTTCTCTTATTACTTTCATAGTTATAGCTGGTATTCAAGAACTGAAGAAGTAATGATTAACAAGCATAAGTACATGGTGAGCTAGGACTGTACCTGTCTTCGGTTCAGATTGTGCTTTATTGTTAATAAAGCTGATTCTAGTGGTGTGACAGATTCTTCTAAGACATTGGTGATTTAGTACCCCCTTTTTAAAGACTCAGGGTTTTGAGGATTGGAACAGGAACTTGCTAGAGGGATGATGGAGCCCAGTCACAAGGCAGGATAGCATGTCTGTGAGAAAATGGGAAACATTTATAGTGTCTTGGAAACCAGAGTTAATAGCTTTCACAAATAAGGTGAGAAGAGGGGGATGTCAGGCTTGGTTGCACTGGCAATACTGGGTGAAGATTTGACAAGTTAGACAGAAAGCAGGAGATGAGTCTGTAGCAGATGAAATTAATACAGGGATGACAGAAATTCAGAAGATTTGCTCATAGAAATGGATCACTGAGCTCACGTGTTAAGAGAAATTGAATTAAAGCCAGAAAAGTGCAACTTTTTGTAACAGAAATAAAAGGGCTTGTCTAATTAAGTCCCAGGTAAAACAGAAAAGAAATTCTGAAGATTTTTAGGGGCTGTTATCAGGCATGATATAGTGAAGATGGAGAAATGAATGTGGAGGGGGGGGGTGAAAGTTAGGGCCACTTTTAAGGGGAAACAGTTCTGCTGAAACTGGATCTGGAATGTGCCAAAAAGTTGTTAGATAAGATAACTAGTGAGGAAGTGAAGGATGCCATTGGGGCAGCCCCAGAAAGGGAAGACACTACGTCTGGATTGGCCTTCCAGTAGGATTATGTCTTGCAGGAGAGAAGTTAATACAAAGGGTCCTTTTGAACCTACTCAGTAATTTACTGAAACAGAAACATATTCCAGGATCTTGGAAATAAGCAGCAGTAGCAGTTATCTTGAAAGATAGTAAGGATCTCCTCCTCACTTGTGCTTATGGATCAGTCTCTATTTTGAATCAAGATTATAAGTTATTCATAAGTGCCATGACTAAGGGGATGGTGAGGGCTATGCCCCTCCTGATTCACTCAGATCATTGTGGATTCATCCAGGGAAGGCAAATCCATGATTGTATGATTAAGAACTTATTACTAATGGAGGGGGCATAGTGCTCTGGCACACCTTTATTAGTTGTTAACCTTGATGTAGAAAAGGCTTTCAACAGAGTCAGATGGAACTTTTTGTGGAAAGTATTAGGGAAGTTTGGCTTCCTGGGGCGATCCTCCCAATTCACTAAGGCATTATATAAGTGTGCAGTGGCTAGAATCAGGATAAATGTTCTGCATTGCTGTCAGAGGAATGCTCACTGTGAAGGGATACAAGGCAGGGTTGCTCACTGTTGCTGTTGTTCACCCTGTACCTGGAGCTGTTACTGGTGGCACTACAGGATTCCCAGATTAGAGGATACGTGGTAGAAGGGCAAGATTATAAGGCTGCATTCTGTATGGATGACTTGTAGGTTTGCCATTCAGTTATTTGATATATTAAAGGAATTTTTGGAAAGTCTCGGTATTAAGTAAACTTTGTAAAGACCCAAGTGTTAGCAATACAGTATGCCCCTTTTGGAGTGTTTAGTACAGAAATTTCCCTTTGTAAAGCAGGAAAACATGGCACAACCCAAATACTTAGGGGTGCAGATAATCCACTGCTAGTACAGATGATCACCCCTACCAGTGGATAGCTCCTTAAGAAGTGTAAAACACTTTCACAAAGGTAGTCATGTTTAAATCTAGACTTGACTCAAAGAACCAAGTCCAAATAGATGGAGTTGCTCCCACAGTGCTTGTATCCCCTTTTTCGACGATTTATTTTCAGCTAGAGAATTTTCTTTATTAAACCAAAAGGATTGATGACCTGCTTCAACTGGAGGAATGCTACAGTTAGAGCTGCATGGCAGAAATTAACTGTATCTTTTGAGCATGGTGTATTAGGAGTCTCGGGTATATAAGCTTACTGGATAACTGCTCAACTACGACTTTCTTAAGGATGGTCAACTTAGCAGGAGGAGGTAGGGTGGGTTAAGCTTATTGGCCTGCTCACAATCAAAGAAGGTAAAAGCAGAGTTGGGTTGTTTTGGAACAGATCCTGGTGGGTGTGAAACAAGGTCATAGATGGAATAAAAGAAAGACTGACCTCAGTTTTAAAGTGGTGTGACCTAGAGCAACTGAAGTAAGTCCTGCAGCTAATATTACTTAGTTTCAGGGAAGATTGGCAACTAGTGCAAAATATTTTGGAAATGGTACAATGTATGAAGATTACATACTGGGAACAGGTGATGACAGAGGAATGGATGATCCAGGGAGAATAAGCTGGGGCACTGTTGAATCTGCATGGGTCTGAATGCTTAATATATGAGGGTCTAGTGTCCAAGGTAAGAAAATCTTGGGAAAGCTGTCTCAGAAGGAGCAGATCCCTCCTTTGGGTTCAGCAGTCATAGTGCAGAAAAGGAGATCCACAGTGTTGCAAGAATGGTAAGTAGGCTGCATAATGCCTTGAGAAAGGGGGGGGGGGGACAAAACTTTATTTGAAACATGACTGGAAGAGATATTTATAAATCAGTATATTAGACAAGGAGAATGGAACAGAATAACTGACAGTATCATGGCAGCAACAGTCCTGAGGAAATTCTGAATAAGTATTTTTACACAAAGTGGACACTCACTCTCATGTTCCCAGGATCCCCAAATAACTGTTGGAGATACTGGGGAGAAAGATCAGGAATTGGATCCACATATTCTGGGAGTACCCTTGTTTGAGGATTTTGAATCAACAATTGCAGGATGTACTATGGAAAAATGTCCGGAAAGAGGAGAACTGACAAAGTCTTAGTTTCTTCTGGGTACCTGTTGTAAAGGGCCCCAATGTAAAGGAGCGCGATCTTTTTTATAGCAATAACCAACGACGTGGAGGTGGTATATTGAAGATTTATACATGGTTGGTGTGGTTTAATCATAGCATCATGAGGGTGAAGCCCAAGTGATTAAACAAAGCCAACCATGGGTAAATCTTCAATATGCCACACCACGGAGTCGGTTATTGCTATTATACAATGACAGTATTTAAAAAAATACTTACTTTTCCTAAATAATGTCTTTGTATGATGGCTCAGAGGTGTTCTTCTGCTTTCCTTAGATGTCCTGGTGCTTTCTTCGATGTACTGTGCATGCATATGAGAATTTTGTTCCCAAGCTTACACAGTACATCAGTGCTGTGTAATGGGTGCTTTGTATGGTAAGCAATGGCGAAAGGAAGATCTCCATTGCCTTTTTTTTTTCTTTTTCTTTTTAATTTAAAAAAATATATATACCAGGAGACTTTGAACATACGGGAGATACAGGACATAGAAAATAAAAGGATAATCAGATATGTTTCTCTAGTTTTGCATAACATACCTAATTATCCTTTTATTTTTGTCTGTCCCAACTCTGCCGTTGGTTTTGAGTCTCTGGTTTTGTAAGTTTATTTATTTCACATTAAAAAAGTAAAAACTTTATGACATATATTAATGGAAGAAAGTCCAGGTGAGCGGATCTTTTTCCATTGTATATGTTTGGATTTACAACGGGCACGCTGGTTGGGCTGACCAATTAGTGTGCTACTGTTTGAATGTTAATTGCTAGCCATTGTATAATAGCAGTGATTATACTAGTTGCTAAGATGTCCTTAACATGTAAGTGGAAGTTTCAAGACCCCCAGTGATTAATCAAGTAAAGGAATATTGCAGGAAATAGCTAGAGCTGGCCTTAGGGACTGTAAGACAGATAATGGCAAGGAAAATAAATCTTAAGTGGAAGCTTAAAGCTTGATGAATATGTAAAATGAGTTTTGCTCACTTTGAGGTGAGAGATCACTGTTATCATGTCCCAAACTGGTTCATAACGTATTATAACATTTACCCAGCTGCAACGTTGAACATTAATAATAACATTTTTTGTGACTTACTTTTGATCTAGGCGTCATGAGCTTTGATTCATAGCCTTACTTGATTTCTAGGATAAGACACTTCTTATTGTTTTTGATGTTTGTTGTTAGATACATTGTTATTGGAGTTTTAAGAACGGCTTATCAAAACCATCCCCAGGATTCAGCAAGCTCTGCATGGCGTGGAGGAATAGTGCAGGAGCTGCTGGAGGCAATATGGCCACCATGCAAGTCAGGAATAAGCTCCCGGGACGTGCACGAGCGCTCCTGCACTATTCCTGCAGAGACACAGCTCCAGTATGCAAATTACCCCATTTGCAGGTGAAAACCATGTAAATGAGGTGAATTTGTGATCCAGGAAGCTGGCAGCTGTCCGTGCAGGACTAATGTGGTCTGCAGAAATGTACTCGATTAGTAACTGAGTACGTTTCTGCAAACAACAAAATGGAGCCATGACAGCTCCAAGTAAAGGCTGTATATTATGTGGAAACCATGCCATTGGCCAAATATATGGCCATTGGCATGGAAAACAGTTACAAAAAAAAAATAACTTCATTTATTTATTTTTTTTAGCCGATTTTGGCTGTTTAAGCGTAGGGCAGCGGCGTGCAAACAGGATTGGGCTGAAAATTAAAAAAAAAAAATTTGAAATAAGCATTCAATCCAAAGTCACGCTTTTGCCATTATGCTCAATGGCAGGCAGAAGATAACATGGCCAATGAATAGTGATTGCTAAGGGGGAAGGCTCAGCGTGGGACTTGTAACTAGGCATTAGCAGGCAATCCTATGCAAATGAGGGGAATGATACTGAATCCTAGATCCCCCTTAAGGCTAGCCTGCACCCAACCGTGTCGGTGCAGGAAGACCATGGTGCAAGCCCAAGAGCTAGCTGACATCATAGAGGGGTGTATCAGGCATACTGTAAGCTTATTGGAGCCCTGTGGCTCGGGTTTGCCCTTAGCTGAGTAGAGCTAACCAAGGGGATGTGTCTGAGGCTGCCTAGCACTCTTTACATTGTCTAAATGGGTGTGCGTGCCACGCACAGTGTTTTAAAGGGGAAAAAAAAGGAAACCAGGAAATAGCAGCTCTGTGCACATCTGAGCACTGTGTTTGCGCAGAGTGCCCCCGGGCTTAAACAGAAAGGCAATGGGAAGGGAAAACAGCAGTAGGAGGGTAATCAAAGAGAACCAGCATAGCTGGCAGGTGAAATGTATCAGAATCAGCCAATTACACAGGCAGCAGCCCAGCACACCACTATAAACTATGCAAACACCTTTCCCTCTGTTTTTTCCCACAAACTCTACACCATCATTGTACACAAGCGGGGAAATTTTACCAAACAAAAGCAAAAAAATGATAAGGGCTGCAGCAGCTATCATAAATCGACATGTGGAAGAGGCTGAGGGTGGTGAGGATGCTGATGACCAATTCACAGTGAGGAGAAGGAGAATAGTGTACAGACCCAGGGTAACCTACCAGGGGCTACATGAGCTGGAGATAGTGGCGCGCTATAGGGTGGACAGGGACCTCCTGTGCCAGCCACACCTCACACACAGAACCAACAGAGGGGAACTCATCCCAGTGGATACCAAGGTATGAGTAGGCCTATGAATACTAGCCACAGGTACCTTCTAAAGGCCAGCTAGGGATATCATGGGGATCTCACAGGCATCAGCATCCAGGGTACCTCACCAGTTCCTGGATGCCATGTCAGCACATGCCGGTGTACATGTATATTTCCACAACACCCGCGAGGCATTGGCCAGCAATATGCATCTCTTCCACCAAACAGCAGAATACCCTGAGGTAGTGGGTGCTATAGACTGCACACACATATGCATCAAAACACCACCCAGTGAGCAGGGTAGGGTCTACATCAACCGTAAGGGCTTCCCCTCCATCAACTGCCAAGTCATGTGCAATGCCCAGGACATTATAATAAATGTGTGTGCTGGCTGCCCTGGAAGCTATCACGACTCCCACATCTGGCATCTGATGCAGCTGTACCAGAGATTTGCCAATGGGGACATCCCTTATGGCCACCTAGTGGGGGATGCTGGTTACGCACTAGAGCCATGGCTGATGACACCCATCAGAAATGCACACACACCCGAACAAGAACTCCATACTGAGGTACATGTACAGACCAGAATCATAATAGAGCGTGTGTTTGGGATGCTCAAGTCACTGTTCCAGTGCCTAGACACATCCAGTGGAACTTTGCAGTACTCACCAGCTACATGTACCCAAATTGTCATCATATGTGCCATGCTACACAATATGATCCTGCGGAAACAGCTGCAGCAGGAACAGCATGGGGCAGGGCCACACAGCTCCCCACTATTGCCAAGGCTTGCACAGGCACAGACTGACACGGAGGAGGAACAACCTGAGCCTGCCCTAGTAGGCAGAAGGAGGCGTGCCCATTATGCCCAGGCCGTGGCAAAGAGGCAACACATAGCACATATACTGACACAGTAGGGACCCAGGGAATGACACCTCTCTCTGACTCGCAGATACAGTAAAATGGATGCCAAACATGACACTACCTGTGCTTAACCATGTATAGGGAGTGTACTATGTGCATCCGACATAGCCCTCCAGCACCATCCTCAGTACTGGCACAGCCACAAAGTAAGTCTTTCTTCCTACCAATTGCCGAATGGAGTAGTATGTGTTGTTAATAGTATCTATGGTATGGATGTGAGCATGCAAGGGAATAGGGTGGCTGAATGGGATGCCAGCAGATAGTAGAAACCTACAGTGGCAGCATGAGATCTGTAACAAATACTGGTGTCACCATAGTAGCTAGTACTAGACAAGGTGACAAAACTAACTGCAGGAAATGTGCTAGGCCACATGTGTGTCCGTAGGATACACACATGCTAGTCAGGGAGGCTCACATACCCAACAATAGTCTCAGCCATTAGGACAGGTGTAGACAAACACAAACAAAGGCTGTGCTAAGGCCTCTGATTGATGGGTATGGAGAACCCCCCCCCCCAGACCTACACAAACGGACTACAACAGGTCAGGCAGTGGGATGTTCTAAAGGGTAAGAAGTCAGAAACTGAAATGTAGGTTAATCAAACCTAAGACCTGTAGTACACTGATATGCCTCTAGTCAGCATGATAGGTTAGAATACGGAATGAAATGGAGTACCTGAAATACCAGCACAGTCATAGCAAATGTGTACAAGTGTCAGGTGTTCCCCCCAGTCCTATGTAGACATGTAGTAACAGTCAGGTGTGCCCCCCCCAATCCTATGTAGAAATGTAGTAACAGTCAAGTGTGCCCCCCAATCCTATGTAGAAATGTAGTAATAGTCAGGTGTGCCCCCCAATCCTATGTAGAAATGTAGTAACAGTCAGGTGTGCCCTCCCCCAATCCTATGTAGAATTGTAGTAACAGTCAGGTGTGCCACCCCCAACTTTATGTAGAAATGTAGTAACAGTCAGGTGTGCTCCTCCAAGCCTATGTAGAAAAGTAGTAGAAATGTAGTAACAGTCAGGTGTGCCCCCCCCCAATCCTATGTAGAATTGTAGTAACAGTCAGGTGTGCTCCCCCAACCTTATGTAGAAATGTAGCAACAGTCAGGTTTGCCCTCCCCCAATCCTAAGTAGAAATGTCGTAACAGTCAGGTGTGCCCCCCTCCAATCCTATGTAGAAATGTAGTAATATGTATGTGTAGGCATAATAACAGTGGAGCACAGATTACCTGAGCTGGCCAAGGTAACAGGATAGATTGTAGCATGTGTACAATATGCAGGACTATATATTGTGTGAGAGTGGTCAGTATGTATGTATGGTGAGGTTTGTCCTGGTGGCCATTGGCCAGTACTGCCGATGACAGGGCCAAGTTCTCACAACTGGGGTACCAAACACAATGCTTCCCAGCAAAACACATTCCAGCAGTAAGCCATAGGAAATGTTTGGAAGTAATATGTGTCACCATCTGCAAGATGGACATGGCATGAATGTGGGCCCAGACATACAAGCAGTACACAGGGAGAAGTACCCCAGAAAGACAGTGTATAATATGTAACTGTCAAATGGACACACCTTTGGAATTGTACATACAGGTTAGCAGCACATTATTTGGGCTTGTAGTAGGGAACACCGATGTTGTCTGGCCAAACACTGGCAGACCACAAAGGTCATAGGTATGAAGTATTGAGAAACAGCTGATGTCCCTGCACAAGCCAGCATAAGTGGAATGCCCCATGCATATCTGTCAGTCAGATG
>NC_056735.1:1852213995-1852358995 GCF_019279795.1 Protopterus annectens | reverse complement strand
GTTTGCCTGTCTGTGTAGGGAGTAATGCTTTTTAGGCCATTCAAAATCACTATAACCTCCATTGCCCTAGTTTGGCAAGCCTGCTGATGTCATTCACTTTGAAATACACCTTTAGGGAAGGAATAGCCCAGTAATCTCTGTGGCGCTTCCTATAAATGCATAAAGCTGTAGTGTGATATACTAGTTAGGTAGGATTTCTATTCCCAGACATGTTAAGTTTGTGTGTTTATCTGTCTGTATAGGGAGCAATGCTTTTTAGGCCATTCAGTCACTACAACCTCCATTGCCCTTCTTTGGCAAGCCTGCTGATGTCATTCAGTTTGAAATACACTTTTGCGGAAAGAGTAGCCCAGTAATCTCCGTGGTGTATCCTATAACTGCATAATGCTGTAGTGTGATATACTAGTTAGGCAGGAGTTCTCTTCCCAGACATGGCAAGTGTAAAGGTTTGTGTGTTTGTCTGTCTGTGTAGGGAGCAATGCTTTTGAGGCTATTCACAGTCACTACAACCTCCATTGCCCTGCTTTGGCAAGCTTGCTGATGTCATTCACTTTGAAATACACCTTTGCGGAAGGAGTAGCCCAGTAATCTCCGTGGTGCGCCCTATAACTGCGTAATGCATTTTTGTGCTGACGGAAGCACGGTTGACATAGTGACCATGCCTTTTGGCTATGTCAGTAATATTTTAATAGTTTGGTAGTTACAGATAAGAATTGTTTTGTATATCTGAAGAAGTAGATAACTGCAAAAGAAGATTATATATAAAAATTCCAGAAAGGTGACCTGTTAGTTAAAGTTAATTATAGTAAGTTTATATTTGACAAACAAAGAAAAATAAAAAATAATGGAAACTAATGCTTTTGAAAAATCTTTAAAATGCTAGTATTACACTTTGGCCACTGGATGGCAGCAAAGTGGAGACAGGGAAGCCATGCAATAATAAAAATAATGGAAACAAATGCTTTTGAAAAATTTTTAAGCCAATATTACACTTTGGCCACTGGATGGCAGCAAAGTGGAAACTGGGAAGCCATGTAAAATTAAATCTATTGTAATGATACATTTAGCATTTATAGCCAGTAAAAAAACAGGCAGAGAAGTGCATATTAGCATATAGCTGAAGTAGGATGGGCTAACATAGTATATTAGCATATTTTTGGCGCCAATTTTAAATCATAGTTATTGGCTACTTAGTAGTGCAAAGAAAGATTATTGGATATTCTAATAAAGAATAAGAATGAATTGACATGATTGGCTTAGAAGTCAATTGATTTTAAACCTTATTGGTTGGTTTTTAGTATAAATATTAAGCATTGCTACCAAAAGATAACGATCTGAAGAAGGCTAAATAGCCAAAAGCGCTTATCGTTTTATCACTATGGAATTTTAATGTTGTTTTTACTTTTTTCATTAAATTTGTTTGCTGTTTGACACAGGACTCTATCGTGGTGGATTTTTGCTGTGGTGGAATACCAGAGGTCTTCCTCTTTGTTTGCTTCATTTTTCCACTGGTAAACCTTCAACAAGTGTAAGATAGTTTTTTTTTCTTTGAACAGATAGTAACCATGGTGTGATTGCAGTGGACTACAATAGTCACATAATTGCATACAGTGCTCCTACACTATGTTCCCCACTGGACACCTGCAACAACTCTAGAGTCTGCAAATGTAACCCACAAAGGGAATACCATGCCTTATACACATGCCCTGTATGGACAGATGCCACTGACACCAAGGAATACCTGTATCATGCTGTCACTGTAGGTGCAGGGTCAACCTGGTGTCCAGTGCCAGTTTTCACCACATGAGGCCAGGAATGGCACATCTGATGATAACAGTCTGTGTACATAACATGCCCCAGGCAACCCAGGTATACTTCCACATGTCACAGAACATGCATGTGACACTGTCCATGTCATGCACTATAGAACACATACATGGCAAGCATTCCACAGCACTGGCCACCCACAATAGTAACCCAGATGACTGGATGGTGAATACAATACCCACCTGTGTGGGCCAATCCAGACACTACACCCCTGAACCACACAGCAGACCATTGTCCATTGTCATGTGGCCTAATGCCACAATATACCCTTTACCTAGCTTTGTACAGCCTTCTGGCACAGTCAACCACTACACACCTGTGAAGCAATGTACCCATGCATGTCAGTACTGGCAACCTGTGTAACTGTGAGTGTGTGTGTGTGTGTGTGTGTGTGTGTGTGTGTGTGTGTGTGTGTGTGTGTGTGTGTGTGTGTGTGTGTGTGTGGAGTATAATGATTTGGACACCATTCACACTCACTACACCTCCCATTGGCCTACTGAAGCATGCCTTCTGATGTCAGACACCCTGGCATACCCTTTGCCCATATATCATCCTGAGAACCCCTGTGGTGCATGTGATACCTGCGTTTTACTGTATTGTGGCAAACTAGCTAGTTAGGAAGTCTAAGCCTGACCCTGCCAACTGTGATAATGTGTGTGAGTCCCTGAGAGAGTGTGGCTGTGTCGAGCTTAACACCTGTTCATGTGGACAAGCATGTGTACTACCTTATCCCTCCTTTATCACTGTTGTGGATGTCACTCACCATCGAATATACCTTTGGATAGTTCCCCAGCATATAAGCTCTGTGGCACATGCGATAACTTCATAGACATGTAATAGCAATATATAGTCAGGCAGGGGTTTGAAACCCCGTACTGGTAAGTGTGTGATACAAACATGCATAGGTTTTACTCTCCCAACCCCTCCCTGTCTTACTTTGTCTCTGTCTGTCTCTCTCACTTCCTCTCTGGTGGATGTGGAGAAGTACACCTGCTTTGCTTAGGCGGCAGCTTTTGTTTTTTAAGGGATGCTCATGATCAGCTGATGGCCTCTGCACAAATTGCATTCCCCCACTAGCTGATTGCATGTGGGACAGCTGTGGTAACATTCCCATAGCCAATTGCTGGAAACACACTCCAATAACTAGGAACATCATGTGGGTGTTGGCCCTTTTCATTCACTGTGAGCAGGACTTCATGTTTGGCAAACCTCATCACAGATGTTAGTGGGATATACCTCTACCAACATGCACTCTGGCGACAGGCCAGCAAACAGGAGGGGGACATGACTACAGAATGTAAGTGGTGCTCTTCTGCCTTTGGAGTAATGTTGGTTTAACAGGGTTTGTGTGGATATGACTGGTCTACATGACGCTGTTATTTGTTTGAGGAAACACCCACCTGTAGGATTATCTGCAGACTGGCCAGTATTTGGAGTCTTATGTGTCTTGTGTTACTAACAGTTCACCTGTCTTAGAACTGCAGAAGCATAGACCGAGGACTGCAGTCAGTACATGGTGACAGCCATGAGAGTTACTGACTTCATATCCGTCATAGGACATATGTCACAACAAACCCTGTTACAACAGTAAATGTATGAGGGTATCACAGCAATATGCCAATATTGGCCCAGTGTTTGTGGCTCTAGCCACAAGTCTGTCGACCTTTGTACATGTGTCATGCAGTAAGAGGTGCATATGTTCTGTACACCATTATGTATTGACATCATACCTGATAACAAGCCAGTCAGATATCAGACTGCTAAACATGTTATGTATAGTAGGGGTTATTTCTGAGGACATAACCTGGACATTCTGTGGTAGTGTGTACAGTAGTGGGGGTCTGTGTACTTATGGTGATTGTCGACAGTATGTGTATTGCGAATGCGTACATTGGTCTGTGTACAGACTGTGGCAGATGTCATTGTTCTTGGCCCTGTTCTATCTGATGTTACATGCTGCTCCAGTGTATGGTACCCTATCGGCTCACATGTTTGTAGGGCCAAACACACGTGTCCCATACCATAGACAGGCATTGGACAACACTGTGTCGTGACCCAGTATATGTAGGGATAGTGTGTGAGTGGCACATATGAGGATGGTGTTGATCAGACAGTGTATATAGTGTGATATTAAGCTTGCACCTTTGTTGCTGTGGCTGTATTTACATTGGTTGTGGGTATGCACTTTCACACAGGTGTCTGTTACTTTGTGTTGTGGCATGCCTGTAGAGCCTGCTGTATTTGCAGGTACATGTGTATTCCCCCATACGAAATGTAGACCAGTGTTGAGGCTGTCTGCCTGTAGTTTGCACAGTGCTTTGTTACATACCTAGCAGCTTAGTGTAATTACCCAGTGTGATGTTTTGCCCAGATATTTGCAAGATGTACTGCTGCCGGGCCACCATAACTGTTGTGTATTTCTGACAAAGCTGTGGGATGCTGTACAGATGTATGTCACTAACTACTGGGTATTTTGTGGCTATGTGGCCTCTGCACCACCAATTATGTGTCAGGACAGACAGGAGTGTGTGAATGCTTAAACTGTGTGGGCATACGTAGTCCAGTCTTTACGTCATATACCTATGTACATGGCTGTTAACATCCACATTGTCTGGCTTGGTCCACATGTCTCGCACTAAGGGAATCTGTGTATACCTCTGGACTGACCAGAGTGTGCCAGACTGTCCACATATATTGGTCATATCTCTGCTGTAGTCCACAGGATAATTACTGTGCTATCAGTGGTACTGATGTCCTTAGGTTGTCTGTCAGTAACTGATGGTGTACATGTCAATAGCAGATGTGACCTCCCACACACAACATGTCTGTTAAGACAACCCGTTACAGTAGCAACATTCTACATATATACCTGCTATATATACATGACAACCCCTTGCACTAAGAGGTTGAGACTATTGGTGCTGAGGTATGACTTCACTCAATGTTCTGGACATATGGTAAACATATATGTACAGATATATAGACATATACATATCTATATACATATATGTATATATATATATATATATATATATATGTGTGTGTGTGTGTGTGTGTGTGTACATATAAATACATATATATATATATAAATATATATATATATATATATATATATATATATATATATATATATATATATATATATATATATATATATATATATATATATATATATATCTATATACATACATATACACATCTATATATGTCTACACATATACAGATATATAGATATATATGCACATATTGTTATAGATATCTACATATATATCGGCATAAATAGATATGTATGTACATATATGATGTACATGCATATATATATATATATATATATATATATATATACAGAGAGATCTATAAATGGCCATATATATGATGCACTATACAGATGTGTATAAATACATATATATGAATATATATGTGTATGTACATGTAGACATGTATCTACATATGTATATTTTTTTTATTTTACTTTACATTTGTTGACCGGGCTATTCCAACTGGATATATGTCCATTTTCAGTGGAGGCCCAGGGAGAAAAGCTCCAACAAACAAAAAACGCAGTATCATTTATAATATGAGATATTTACAAAAAAAGCTAAATTTACAGTTACTCATCCCATTCATTACATTTTGTAGCATTTCTGTAAACAGAATCATGGTACATTTCAGCTGTGGTTAGCCATTCAAATGTTTCATTAATAAAAATGTAATATAAGAAAATACTTTATTTGTAGTTAATAGAAAAGTAGGTAGCTGTATACACTCTCTTAGTAGTTAACAGAAAAGTAACTAGTTTATACAGGTATGGAGATAAATACTTTAAGAAAATAGAGGTAGTTAATCAGGGTTAGAACAAGTGCATAGCCACTGTGATTTAAGGTATGGCTTCAATTTGCTTTTAAATAATGTTGTAGAGGTAATGGTGGTTAGGACTTTTGGGAGTCAGTTCCAGGTTTTCCCCACTGTATTGGCGAACAAGGAGTCACCAGCCAAGTTGTTAGCTTTACCTATTTCTACAAGTAGTTTATTTGATAAGCGTAGGGTCTTGATGTTGTTATAGGGGGTGATTAGTTTAGTAAGTATAGATGTGTTAGTATGCTGGTAAAGGATCTTGTGCGTAACTGTTAACTATATATCCATATCCTTGTAATGTGTAAACATTACTGTTGTGTATACCTTCCCAGATGTATCACACCATATGTATCTGATATGTGTATATTTAGATATAACAACATATGTGATGCAACAGTAATATCACTAACATGTACTATACAAATGTAGAAGTCACAGCAATTGTTCAGTACTATTCAATATATCTACTGACAGATGTATTGGAAAAAACAACTGCTGTCATGGCGTAGTGGTTAACTGTTGTGACTATAGTGTACAGGGTCCTGGGTTCAAGAACTGTTTATTTTGTTGCTAGGCAGAACAAGGGCTGTTGGATACAGAGTGGTTAAGGCAGTTTTGAGCAGCTTTAAGCACGTTTGCATGGGTTTGTGCAAAGCTAAGCGGTGCTAAGCTACTGTTAAATGTATGGGCGCTTATACCATGTAGGCTTTGCTTACCAGTGTGCAAATCTGCTTAGCTGTTATATTGCAGCAATGCTGCACATGGTAACCTGTGCTCACATCCCAGTTTGTAAACATAGTAGAGTAATGACATCTGTAATAGGTGTTTGTAATGGCATGTACATAACATGTGTCTGTGCTGTCATTACAGTAACAAGGGGTGTGAGTCTCCTGTCTGGAACACTTGAGTATATATGACCTGTACAATGCTGTTATCCATGTGAATGTGTTACATACAAGGGTAGTATCCCAGGTTATGTGCAGTCACACTAGCATGTAGTGTATCATGATGTTACTACTGTTGACAGTGCTTTCCCAAACAAGAGTAGATTGCTAATTGTAGTACTGGCAAAAACACCCCTGCATGCATGGATGGGCTCTGAGTCCTCACTGTCATGTTCCTGGTGTGCGAGCTGTGTCACATTATATATTTCCTACTGGATAATGATCTGACATGTGGAAAATAACTGTAGACTACTGTGTGTATAGTACATGTCAGTGAGGTCTGCCATCATGTAGTAATGGCATACCTATCGTTTTCAGATATCTATCTGTCAACACATTCATCCTACTGCATAGCTAGTTGGTTAGCTGATGTCTGTCAGTCCCTGTACAGATGTGCAGATGTCAGGTATTCAGCTTGGATATGTACAGGCAACCTGTGCTTGACTGACACTGACATGTCTGCCCAGCTGTTTTATAACTGGCACAGATAGGACACAACACCCTGTACGCACCACATGCCACGGATACCTCCACTACACTACCACAGTCAACAGAACATGCTTTGGTACAGGTCTCCAAGACAGACACTAACCAAGTTATGTAGTACATGTTGAATACGTCAACTGGAGCACCTCACCGGCCATTTGCAGGAGGCACCCAGAGGATTGGCTGATGCATGTCACTGTCACCCTGAGGGTCACCACATTGGTGTCTGTAGATAGATTGCCTGCTGGCACGTGGCAGGTGGCATGATACCACTGTACACACATCCCCTACACTTCCCATCTCTCCATGGACAGTAGCCAGGTACACACCTGTGAACACCTGCACTGATGCACCCCAGTACTGACAAATGTGTACGTGTGCATTACTGAGGATATCAGTGTCTGTGTGTTAGTACACCTGTAGTTGGGAATACCCTGAGGCCCTTCACACCCACCGCAACACCCATTGCCATGGTTAGATGTGGCTGCTGCTGTACCGGACATTACATGTACATTGTTACGCTCCTCTCTCTATGGGCTACCTGAGCCTTGCAGTACCAGCACAACACTGTTGTACAAATGGGTTGATAGGCATGGGATACCCACTGAGTTCTGGCATGTGTGTGTATGTGTGCATGTGTGTATATATGTAGGGTACAGCATTCTGAGGGCACATACTCCTGTTACAATACACATTGCCACACAGTATTAGGGATAGTTATGTTGCTGCCCATAGGAGAGGCATGACAATGCATCACCCTACTATGCCTGTGGCATGTGCATTAGATGCATATACCTTTAGTAGCACTCTTGAGATGAACAAGGGGTTGTATTGCAGTCCTGGTCAATGTGTGATGATGAGTATGCCAGAGTGTCATCATGGGTTCCAGTGTGTACAATATCCACAGTGGGGTGTGAATGCTGGGTATACTGTCATTACACCATGGTACCCTTGGTACATGTCCCATGTACCACTGTATGGTGACCACTGTCACCATCAACCATACAGGTAACTGATAACACTATCTAGCTCAGTTATGCATGTGCTGTGTGCAGCCTACCTGTAACGCATTAGACACACTGACAAGTTAGCACTAGGCCCAGGTCTCTCGGATGTGTGCTGACAGTTATGTGTTTGTTAATGTGTATATGATGGTATGTCACACTATGAATTTTCCACGTACAACCATTACATTCCCCATCACCATACTGTGGTGCTAAGCTGCAGTTACGGCTGGGGATGTTCTGCGTGTAACATGTAACCTGGAACACACCTCATCCTAAACTCTTTGTGGTGTGTGCATTTAAAGCCACACACATCAGTAGCACTACATACCTAGGTAGGGGTCTAGTCCCAGTCTTGCCAAGTAAGAGTGTTCATGTATGTGGATGGATCTACTTCAGGTTGCTGAATATACATGTCCCATGGAGTCATCTATCCATGTGGCACAGGCAGTAACTGTTATACAGACCTGTGACATGTGTTCAACTGTACCCAGGATGGTGTCACCACAGTGCCATACCCCTTGTGAGATATGACAGCAGACCATCCTCCTGCTGACATATGTACACCTGCAACACAAATGGATAACATTATGGAAACCACAATCACTCAGTGTTACTAACAGCTATAATGCATCATGGCTGGACAGCTACACTACCTGACATGTAAGCATTAAACATCACTGCTGACATGTTACACAGCAGTACATTGGTACACTGTAGTACAGTCACCGTGTGGATCAGAACCATATAAGCCTGTCCCTGCATCAATGTTATGGATGACAGGGCTGTGGCACAGGTATCATCATATGCACAGGGTGTGTTGTTGGTTTACCAGAGACCTAGGGTGGGCCATACATTTGACACCATGTGTGTGAGTGAGGGGTGTAACTTACTGATATGGCCATGGTGATGTGGTGTGTGTAGGTATGGGGTTGCCCTAGGTGTGTTTGTATTGTGAGTGGGTATGCATGCACACAGTTTTGCTATGTGGCTACCCTATACAGGTGTTTCTTGGACAGCTGCAGACCATACCTGGCAGGGTGTGCAGTTCACCACCTCTGGCCACTGACATGAGAACTGTGCCTGCCAGGGGTTCCATGGGCACGTCCAGGTATAAGCCTCGATATGCTACTCTTCCCTGATGATGACATATGTCCGCTGGAACCAGGTCCCTCCTAGGACTGGCCAGGGCCATGTGCACGTGGCCTGCTGTGGTGTGGTGTGGACAGTGCCCCCTTGCAGTGCTGAGGCTGGTACTGCCACTACAGGAGCAGCTTGGTGTCCTTGCATGTCCATGTCGACTGCCAGATGTTGGTGTTGCTGGCCTACATCCACGTGGCCGTTGCTCCACTTCCACCACATGCTCTAGCACAGACAATCCACGGTCAATGAGGCCCACCATCTCACCCGCTCGTCTATCCAAAGCCTCTGTATAATCACAGAGGGCACCTGCAAGATCACAGATGTCACTTACAGGTGAAAAAGCAGCCCTCTGTAACCTCAGACCCTGTCTGGTGTACAGTTCCATACGTGCCTGCGCCTCCATGACAGCCTGAAACATGCATCTGGTGGTACCAGATGTAGCACTTCTGCCAGGGACATGATGACCAGCGGCCCTCCCACGAGCACCCCGGTACGTCTGCCTATGTGGTACCCTGCCAGACATCCAGCTATGTCTGCTGTGTCCAGACACAGCAGCCATAGATGCCACACTGTCCTGTGCACTGCCACCAACCGCCAACTGTCCCTCTGCTGTGGCCACTGGTGATGGGGTATCTATAGGGACTGTGTGTGGGGGATGGGGTAGATAACAGGGGGATGTCAAACGATGGTGCAGTTTTGGCCTCTGACAACCCCGCCTGTGCCTCAACACACCTGTCATCATTTTCAGTGTCTGTATGGACACCAACATCAGATCGCATGCAGGAGGGACCCTGACCCACCTGTGAGGGGAAAACAAGAAATGCACTTTAAGACCTGTACGTCATTGCTTAACAGTACACACACACATGCACACGCACACACACACACACACACACACACACACACACACACACACACACACACACATACACCCTGACATTCCACCATTTTACCTACCTGTCCCTGAATTTACAGACTGTCCCAAGTTTATTCACGTAAGTTCCCCATCTTGCATCACACTTGGAAACTTACTCTTATTAATACCAATCATTAAAGGGGCACTATCTCAGATTTTTTGCTAGAGGAGATTGTTCACATTTTAGTACTGTGTAAGTCACATGTTCACCTACTGCAGGTCAGATTACACAAACTCTCAGTGGGGGTTGTTAGAGGAAGTGCTTAGAACTTACATTTGCAGTTTGTCCTATTGTATTCTCCTTCCCCCCCCTCATGAGCAATTAGATTAGCTGAATGACTAGATTTTACTCAGCTAGAGATGCCATCGTGTCACACGTAGACCTGGAGCCTCTTTAGCAATGAAGTGACAGCTACTTTACTATGTACTTGTTTTTGCAAAACTGTGTCTAATAATTATTCAAGCCTGGGAATAGTATTTTTCATGCTTGTTGCTACAAATCTTTTTCCCCTCCACTGGCAATTAATTTTCACATGGTCTGTTATTAGTGTTGCTTGTTAGTGTGTGTGTGTGTGTGTGTGTGTTTGTTGATGTAGGTGCACTTTTATAATCATACAGATTTTCCCTCATTTTACAGTGCAGCATTGCTTTGGACAGTTGTACCTTGCAAAGAAACATGTTGAGTATCAAATGACCAAATATTCTAAAAGAATAAAATATTTTGCATCTTTTCTCTAAAAATGTCGTGCAGCTTTGGTACTGAATCTAATCACTGTTCTAAAAGTATTTTCTCATTAGCTAATGCTGTATGTTGCCCTTGAGAAATCACACCATAACTATTTGTCTAATACTGATTCCATCCTACTGGATTTCTTTTCTCGCTTTTTTCTATCATTCATTGTGGTAAAATGTTTTCAACTTTCACATCTTTTCTAAATGTTTGACAGAAGTACGGTTAGTTTACACTAATTAGCATTTGAAAGTTGAAGCAAATGCAGTCTATACATTTCCCCATATACTTTTCAGTACCATTCCTAGTATATTACAGTACGTAATTACAGGGGTAGGTTTGTAAGTGTTTACTAGGCTAACCACCACAAGGGCCTTTTTAAGCCTAGCCATGCATCCCAAATCTCTGACAAGTTCTGATATCCTTTGATAAGTGTAAGCATGGGCCTGGGAGATGAACCATTTACAGGTTACCTGTTTGCATCAGAGACATAGGTGCCAAACCAGGGATGAATTTCCGGTTTCCCATCCAATTGTCCAAGTTACACTTGAATTGGATTAGGGAGGAACTCTGGTTCACATGGATGGAGAACCTGTTCCATAGACAGGGTAGTCTGTGAGATGCATACCTCTCTCTCCAGCAGGTCCTATTCATATCACAGGCAAGGATTTTGTCTTTAGAATGGGTAATTCTGGTACTGTTTGTTTTCTGGATATACAAGAGGTCCAGCAGAGTGGGGTCTGATAATGCCTTTCATGCCAGGCATAGAGCTCCCCTCAAAAGCTTCTAGGAGCAGAATACAGGGATAGGGCCTTGAGGCGGTCTGCATAGGACATATTACTTATGCCTTATATTCTCTTTGTGAGGAACCTCTGAGGATGTTCCAATTGCTGGATATGCCTGGTTAGGTACATACCAAAGGGGGCATTGTACTCAATGATAGGTCTGATGAATGCCAAATACAGTGTAACAATGACTTCCTTAGACTTATATGCCATACCTTTGTTTGTAAGTTGTGCAACATAGAATGATTTCATCACCAGTGTAGACATATGATGATCATTGGCTAGATTACTATCTATGTGTGTCCCTAATTCCCTGACTACTGGGTCAACTCTAAGGGGCGTGTTGTCAATTTGATAGTTACTAGGGATGGATGACTTTCGAAAGGATGCTATTATGCATTCCTTGGCATTTAGTTTTAGTCCATGACTCACTCTGACACCAGTTGTTTGTCTGTGTCAACCTCTACTGGAAAACATTTGTGTCAGTGTGAGATTCAGTGACAGCTCCTAATTTGCAGTCATCTGCAAATTTAGTCAGCCAGAGACCACTGACATTGGCCATGACATCTGAGAAGTAAATGCCAAAAAGATGCGGTCGAAGGATTGATCCCTGAGGGACTCCACTTGTGACTGGCCTCTTTGTAGAGGTGGACTGTCCAATTCTAACTTCCTGGGTCCTGTCTGTGAGCCAGTTGGGTATCCACTGGGTGACATATGGGTTTGTACCTAACCTCTTGAGTTTGTCAGCGATGCCCGAGTGGGGTATTGTGTCAAATGCCTTGGCCAGGTCAACGTAGGCATTGTCAACGATTTTGCCCTCATCCATTGCTTTAGTGACCTTCTCAAAGAAGTTCTCCTGGTTGAGTAGGCATAATTTGCCCTTGACAGAACCAAACTGGGTTGGGTCCAGTGTCTGGAGGTTTACTATATCTCTGTTGATTATCTCCATGATAATTCTTTCCATGGCTTTACATATAACACTAGTGAGACTTATGGGTCTGTAGTTTTCAGGGTCTGTAGATGGCCCACCTTTGTGCAGAGGGATGATTGTTGCCTTTCTCCATTCATGAGGCACAAAGCCTGTTTGGAGGCTACAGTTAAATAGTAATTCCAGAGGCCCTGATAGGTTATGTTTCATGTTATTTAGAAGGCATCCTTGGATATTGTTTGGGCCCATTGATACAGTGTTCTTGGTTTTAGAGAGAGCATTAAGTACCTGGTCCCTAGTGATAGAAGGGGGAGTTATATTTGATGATATTTCCTGAGGGAAGGTTGAGGGGGAGAGTGGAGTAAAATTGGAGCTGAATTTATCAGCCAGAAGGTTTGCTATATTTTCTGTCTCAATATAGGTGGCTCCATGTACAATGAGCTCTGCACAAAACTGTGTATTGCCTTTGAGGTTGTGGACATAGATGAAGAATGTTTTATGGTTTTCCTTGGTGCGGGAGGCCAAAATTACCTCAAATTTGGCTTTGGTAAACTTTATTTGTCCCCTGAGTTGTTTGTTTAGTTTAATGCTTTTATCCTGCTGGGTGCTGCACCTCCTAATTTTTGCCATAATTTTCTTTATCCTGTTATACAGCCTACTGATTTTGTGATTCCACCAGGTTGGCTTGTTTTTTAAGTAAGTTCTGTACTTCTTCCTTGTGGGTACGGCTGCTTCTGTACAGCTATAAACATGCCTGTACAGGGTTTTGGTGAACAGTTCTGCATAGGCAGAAGTGTTCTCAGGGTTTATCAGGGCTTGACATTTTGCCAGGTTCTCATTAGCAGGAGGTTTGCCTTAGAATAGTTCCTGAATATTCCTGGTTTAGCTGGGGTCCAGGTTTTATCTTTACTTCAAAGGAAATTTTGTGGTCTGACCTTACTAGGGAAGGTATTACAGTAGGGTGTGTGCAGCATTCTCCCATATTAGTGAGGACCAGATCCAGTATGGTTGCACCCCTAGTTGGTGTGTTGACTATCTGGTCCAGGGAGTTTGTGTTTACAAAATCCAGGAATCTCTGTGCATGTACATTTGATGTTGTATAGGATTCCCAGTTAATAGTGAGGTTATTAAAGTCATCCATGAATATGGTATTGATTTGGATGGTTATTGTTTCTAATAAGTTTAAATACATGGTATGGGTTTCCTGGGTCATAGATGGGGAAATTGCAAGGAAGTTATATTGGATTTTCCCTATGGTGATCTGAACATGGAGCAGCTCAAGTGCATTGTCCTGTTTGACCAGCCTTGAAGTATATTTATTTTTTATGTAAATAGAGACACCTCTACCTTTAGTCCCTGCCTGTGAAGTAGCTGCTCTAAATGTATCGAAGGCAATATAACCCTGCACTGTTGGTGTGCTGTCTGTGGCTTTACACCTTGTCTCAGAGACTGCACAGACATCAGTATTCCCTAAGGTAGAGCTTCCAGTGAGTGGAGTTTTTTGTTTAGGCTCCTAGCATTGAGCATTAATACCTTTAGATTTTCTTGGTTTCGATTTGCTATATCAGAAGTACTTTCAGTTTGGCATTGCCTAAAAAAGGCACTATGGGGAAGACAATGTTTTAGCTAATATTCGAAGGCCTAGAGGTGAGAGGTGCAGAACATCCCTAGCAAAGCAGCGTGGTGTGTTGACCATCTCCTTCCATGCTCACAAATATTGCACCCCCATAGAATGAAACCAGAAACTAAGCCAATTATTAATAAAGTTAATCATCTTTTGTTCATATTATGGCATCATTCTTGGAGAAGGTAAAATGCTGCTCAATGCAAGGCTCATACTAGCCAGAGACACATATTCTGAAAGCTCCATGATGTTTCTCTTCATATAGTCTAGGGAGGAACAATTTGGGTCGTTTACTCCCACGTGGACTATGACTGAGTCATACTGGTAAATGGTAATTGTGATCCAGTGACCTGAGTGCATGCATAATGTGGCGGATCCTAGCCCATGATAAGCAACTGACCATAACTTTCTCCTTACTAAGCCTGGTAAGAGAGACATCAGTGTGTCTCACAATGGAGTCTCTAATGACTAGAATGTTGGGTTGTGTGGCGGCTTGCCTTATGGTCTTAGAGGTAGAGGCTCCATGAGATGTAGCTCTATGTGTTGATGTGGGTGTTGTTTTGAAAGAGTGCAGTTGTGGCTGCTGAGGGTATTTCTTATGTGTACTTTGTCTAGGAGATCTTTGGTTTAGGAAGGTTACATGTAGTGCCTCAGTATATGTGGGTCAATATATCTGTTTGAATTGTGCGTGATGGGTGCAGCATGTGTACTACTGACAACCTTATTAACATTAGGAGTACTTTTATGTGAGAGTTTTGCCTCCAGTGACATTGTGTAAATAGATCTCTCACATACCGTATCAGTTTGTATGAGAATTAACTGGTTGTCAGTAAACATGAAGCAATTTTTATATTGCCTAAGGATTCCCATATCCACCAAACTGCTAACAGAGACAGTAGGAAAGTTCATATCCATGCAACAGACCCTTTTTATTGATTAAACTGTTGGAGTGAGAATATCAATCACTGTCAGGAGTATCTGGTTTGCAACTCATGGACAGTGTTTGTCACTGCAAACTAGTTTATTTATTTTATTTATTTTACATTTGTTAACCAGGAAAGTCCGACTTGAAATGAGCCAATTTTCAGTAGAGGCTCGGGGAGAAATTGTGCTGTGTGCAGCTAGATACTAGAAAAATTTCAGGTGTGATTTTACAGGAAAAATGTCACTCAAGGTGTCTGAGTCTGTACAGAGCACTGCCAAACACTTGAGGGGAAACTAATACATAGACCCTGAAAATTTAAGGATGAAGTATTTAGGCAGATATTATGAAGTTATTCTGAACTAAGGTGGTAAAAATTAAGTGCTGCAACCAAAATCTCATGCCATCGATGACCCTATATTTTGAGAAGTTATAGTAGTTATTTTTCTATGTTATGTATGTAACACATAATCTATGTTTATGTTCATGTGGTTTGAAAATAACAGCCTCTACATGTGTTACTGACAGACTTGAAATTCCAGGCATTCTTGAATATCTATACATTTCAGATATGCTACATATCTGATAATGCAGATCTTTTGGTGAACCTATATATACAGTGCATCTGTTTCAAAAGTCCACTTCAAGGTTACTACTGTAATTGTAAACTGGTATGTTACCTGCTAGATAGCAAACTGGTTAATGGGTGTAGCCAACTCTATTATTTAAGAGGCATGCTGTCTTCAAAAAGAGTATTTACATGTTGTAATCCCACAGTGATCAGTTCCAGAACCACTTGTCATTAGTTTACTTCTACAGTATTAAAGTTGACATCAAGAATTTGTAACTGACCAAGTTTGGAGTCGTCACTACCTCGCCAGCTGACTGATTTTTCAGGAGGGACTAGCATGCAATAATAAGTGGTGCTTGGAGAACAGCCTTAAACTACATGCCAAGAAATGCAGCACTAGCACTAAGTCTTTAGCCAAAACTGACTCCGTCATCAGAGACCTGAGCACTTTCACTGACAATTAGGTATCCTTTGATCGTTATATATCCACTAATGTTAGGAAATCCTTTTACCTAATCACCAGGGGTGATTAACAGAGTATAATGTCCCCAGTGGTATGTACTTGTCTAAGCACATGACCTTGAGAGGTTGCATTGTTTCCTCATTACAATAATCAAGTGTATGTCTTTATGAGCTACCCATACAGCACTTTGCCTTTTTTCTGTTTTCCTATAGACTCTGGAGAGGTAATCTCTGTCTAACTTGCACAGCCTCAAAGGATCCAGTCCACTGTCACTTGTTGTACATTCACTTCCACTCTGTTATCCACAACCTCATTTGTGTAACTACATCATAAACACCTGTTCACGAGAACTCAACTTCTACCATAACATAAACAGGTCCTGCTGACAACATAGCTATATATATCTCAGAGAATCCCTCATTAACCGAATAGACTTCCTTTGGATATAAAGCAAAGTAGCTCCCTGACCCCCTTCAAGCATAACCTGGATGCATGGATGGGCAATCACAATTACAGCCTAGGTCTGGCCCCTGAAGCTGTCATTGAAAGGGGCCTAAAACTAGATATAAATTAGTCATGACACTGGGAACTTACAATATGGGATATTGTGGCTAGGCTACTGATGTTCCTCTGGATCAATAGCCTACTGTTAACCCATGAATCTATGAACCTAAATGTGCACACTTCTTTCATTTGGCATCACCACATACTAGCAAACCAGTGTCTTTGACCAGACCCATGAATGGTATTCACAGACCTATCAGTCACAACTGTACATCGGTTACGTGATAGCATCACATAATACAGTGTTGTGTAGTACAGAGAAGTGACAAAACCTAAAAACATATCTAGATGCAGTACTGTCATCCTGGAAGACCTTAGCATAACATGAATGACCAACAACATTTACATAAGGTCTGCCAGTACACTTCTGGATGAATCAAACAATACAAGCACACCCCAGCCCCTGAATGAGAAATAGCCTACTTACACAAAATGCAGATATCATGCCAGTGACAGAACAGTGTTCCCACTCAATATGTTACCATCTGGTGATTGCTGTCATTTCTATGCGCTGATGATAAGCTGTAAAGTGCTGCACTCTATACCTGAATAAATTCAATGAAAACAAGGACATGTTGTGTCAGTCCAAGTATAGGACTGCCATCACCTTGTCAAATGTCCTCAAAAGTACACACAAGGTATGGCCAGTGTGTTGCTGTCACATTTTATGTCTATGCAAATATCTGACATAATGCTGAGGGTCAGTAAAAGGGTCAGTAAAGCATTAAAGGTTAATGTAGCCATAATGACTTGATGTTAAGTTGTCTATCTCGCCTTCGTTCTTGCTGGTTGGGATCGGAGCCGATCCTCGGCTCTGACTCGGCCATCTTCTATAGCTCGAGAGCTGTTTACTGGCTCGAGGCTACCCCTTATCCCATGATGCCTAGCGCTAGCTACCCAGATCTCATTTGCCTCTTCAGCTGCGAGGTGTCATTTTTCTGGCTCAGGCTTGTATAAAGTTTCTCTATAGAACCTTTTTACTAGAAATAGTCTTTTTCCTAGGGGTTTTTGTTAGTTTTTAGTCTTATATTTGTTGTGTTAGCTAAGTGTGTATTTGTAGCTTCCTTCCCTTCCCTTTAGAACTCGTTTAATTTAGAGAGTTTTCTCCCTCCCCCCTCCTTATTCCTTTTCTGTCAGGTTAGCCATTTAAGTTAGAGGCTTTCCTTCTACCTTCTTTATAGGCTAGCCGTTTGAGTTAGAGGCTTTCCTATTAAAAAAAAAAAAAAAAACAACTTTAGCTTTAGTCTGTAGTGTACTGTGTCTTTTTCTGTAGACTGTATTTTGATTGGTTAGTTATTGTTGTATTTTTTGTTACAGGACGTCCAAAGAATCCAAGGTGTCTGGATTCAAGAAGTTTGACTCATGCTGTCAGATAATGTCTCTGACAGATGGGCACACTTGCATCTATTGTTTATTCTATCTGCCATGCATTTAGTCCAAGAGTTCTGCAGGAGCGTAAGAATAAGCTTATTCTCAGGGGCCTTTTAAAGCCCCAGGATTCACCGGCCAAGACTCAGCCTGTGAAATCCCCTAAAACTACCAAATCGTCAGCTCCAAGTTCGGAGCCGTCTTTGGTTCAGACTCTACCTGCTACTCCGGTTCCAGCTGGAACCGATAAAACTATCTCCCCCATCGGCTCCATCAGAAACTTCGGTGCCTTCGCGGAGCCACAAGAGGCTGAGGTCCCCTTCTCTGGAATCGATACATTTGGCTCCTCGGTCTCCCCTGCTGCAAAGCGAGTGCAGTCACAGATCTTCTCACTCCTCTCGATCCTTTAGGCTCTCGGATCACGACATGGAGAGAGTGATCAGTAGGTTGCTAAAGTTGCAGGCACTTGCCAAGATGTTGTCCAGCCCTCCTCAACAGGTGTCGGCTCCGTCCACTTCTATCAATGTTCCTCCATTGGCTCCATTGAGCTCGGAGCCGGAGTTCGTTGGGGTTTGAGTAGTGGAACCGTCGGCTCCGATAACCTTATCTCCTTCGGTTCCATCGTTGGCTCTGATTCCCTCGATGGTGCTGTCCATCGAGGGATCTGGGCGCCGGGGCTCCCTCGTCAGCTCCAAGGGGGCGAGTGGCATCGGACCCTTGTCTGGCCCCATTCTCCCTCTCGGAGCTTTGGCGAAGGTGAGTTTTGCTCCTACATCGGCCTCTGAGCCATCTCCCTCAGTGCAGAAAAAGATTCCGATTTCCTCGGAACCGGAGCTTTCTCGGCATCGTGGCAGGGACGCCTTCGATGTCATGAGGAGTGTGCTGGCCACTGAGTCAGCTCCACTGTCGGCCCCATCGGCTCCGTCCCCTGTAGTGCCTGTGCCAACCTCTGCTCCTCCTCCAGACCCCAAGCATGGGGAACTGGCGCTCCAGGGTACCCCATTGGGTGTTTCCTCTTCTTCCGAGGCCTCCCCTGATCATTCAGAGGAGCCCCCTCTTAAGAAGAAGTGCAATAGGAAGCACATTGACTCCCCTGAGTCTGTCACTTCTGATACAGACTTAGATGATTCTGAAGGGTCCCCAAGATCCCCCTCTGAAGATGTTTCCATTTCGGACATCCTCAAAATGCTTAAGCAGAGGGGGAACTGGAATCCCCTAGCCCCTACCTAGGATGAGTCTGTATTCCTGGATGCGTTCAGTTCCCGACATTCCACCTCCTGGGTTTCTTCACCTTTCGATCCACTTATGTCTGTGGTGGCTCAAAAGGCTTGGTCAGCCCCGGATACAGTGGAACCAACTCCGAGGAGACCTGGCAAGTTCATCACAGCACCCCATGATAAGCAGTTCCTTACCAAAGGTGTTCCTGTTGATGCCATGGTGGTAGCAGCAGCCACCAAAAAAGAGTTAGCGGAAACCTCTTCGTCTGTCCATCCTCCTAACAAGGAGTCTAGGACCATGGACAGATACGGGAAGCGAATGTTTGCTACAGTGACCTTTTCTATGAGGTCACTGAACTACTTATGCAATTTTACCCGGCTTCAGAGGGATCTCCTTAAAGAGCTCGGAGATACCCTTCAAGATCCATCAGCTGAGGGGGCTCAAGCTAAAGTGGCTTCCCAGCTGGTGACCCTTAATTCTGTAGTCAACTCCTCCATGAGGCTCATTTCCTATGCAGCCAATGGTGCGAGCAGAGCCACAGGTACGGGCGTGGCCCTTAGGAGACATGCATGGATGCAGCTGTGTAACTTTGTGGAACCCTTTAGAGCATCATTCACCAATGCCCCCTTTGATGGTTCCTTTCTTTTTGGACCACAGGTGAAAGACACTTTGACTAGGTGTGAGCAAGAAGGCAAGACTCTCTCTGCCGTGGGAGTCCATTTTTCCACTCCTTCCAGACCATACCCCAAGGGTCAGAAGAGTGGTAAGATGTGGTTCCGAAAATCCGAGGGAGCCTCTCCTGACACACGTAGCGATTTTTCCTCCAGGGGCAGAGGAGGAAACAACAACAATAGACGCCGCCGTCGTGGCAGAGGGTATCTGCAGAACCAGGGCAACAGAGAATCCTTCTCTGAGAAGCCCTTTCAGCATCCCTGAAGGGTTGCCGGCTGCCCGTCTCTGGAGGCAGTCGGGGGAAGACTTTCACTGTACCCAAAAGCCTGGCAAAATTTAACGCAAGACAAATGGGTATGGTCAGTTATATCCGGAGGTTACAAAATTCCCTTCTCTCAACCCCCCTTACCGTTGAGCAAATCCCTTCCAGATGTTCCACCCAATCTGAGGGACCAAACAGTCATAGAAGTTTCAAGACTGCTAGAAAAAAAGAGTCATCCAGGAAGTCCCAGCAGACCAACATGAATCCGGAACTTACTCAAGGTTCTTTTTGGTACCAAAAAAGACAGGGGACTGGATGCCGATTTTGGATCTCAGCAGACTAAACAAGTCTGTTCAAAGAACAAAGTTTCAGATGGTCATGCTACTGTCCATTCTACCCTTTCTGGGTCAGGACAATTGGATGTGCTCCATAGATCTTCAGGATGCGTACTACCACATCAAAATGGACAGATGCCCCAGGAGATTCCTTTGCTTCTGGCTGGGAGCCAGTCATTACCAGTTCAGAGCTCTGCCCTTTGGTCTCACCACAGCCCCTACGGTGTTCACCAAATGTATGGGAGTGGTCATGGCTCACCTGAGACGTCGAGGATTCCAGGTGTTTCCATATCTAGACGACTGGCTCCTTACTGCTACTACCAGGCATCAACTTCTGCAAGCCAGGGACTACACTATCACAATCTGCTCCCAGCTAGGCATTACAATAAACTTCGAAAAATCTGCCTTGCTGCCCTGTCAATCTATCACCTATATAGGAGCAGACTTAGACACAAGGAACATGTCCGTAAGGCTACCGCCAGAAAGGGTGTCTACAGTTCACCAGCAAGTACAAATTCTAATGCAGAGCAAAAGGATCCAAGTCAGGTTCATCCTTCAAACTCTGGGTTCCATGGCAGCGGCAATTCTTCCAATCCCTCTGGCCCGCTTTCACATGAGGATCCTTCAGTGGCTTCTGTTCACACAGTGCTCTTTCCAACAGATGTCCATGTCTCACATGATCATGATTACAGAAGCATGCAAAAGGCACCTTTCCTGGTGGATGGTCTCCCCCCTTGTGACTCAGGGCAGACCCTTCATTCAGCCCCCTCTGATTGCCACGGTGACCACAGATGCCTCCCTGATTGGGGGGGGGGCATTGTCAGGGCAGGACAATCCAAGGCACTTGGCAGCCTCACGAGTACCATCTGCATATAAACGTCCTAGAAATGAGAGCCGTGCTCCTAGCATTGCAAGCTGTTCAAGACTCTCTCCCTTCTGGGACCATTGCAATTCAAATGGACAACATGTCAGTGGTCTGGTACATCACCAAGCAGGATGGAACCAGGTCCTACCCCCTATGTCGAGAAGCACTCAGACTCTGGCAGTGGGCGATTTCCTCCCAACAATTTCTGATTGCGACACACATCCCTGGGAGGTCCAACGTCATAACGGACAGGCTCAGCAGAGCTATTCTCATGTCTCATGAGTGGTCTTTGAATCAGGTAGTTGCGGATCTGATCTTCCGCAAATGGGGACAGCCTTGCTGCGACCTTTTTGCCACCCCCTTCAACAGCAATTGCAACAACTACTTCTCCCTTCTTCCGCTTCCAGGTCACACACCCAGAGACGCTCTAGTCCACGATTGGCCTCAGGGACTTCTTTATGCCTTCCCTCCGTTTCCCCTGATACAGAAGCTCATACAGAAAGCAATACCGTTGGGTTGCAAAATGATCCTCATTGCCCCCTACTGGCCTTGACATATATGGTTTCCGCTCCTGCACCATTACCTTCTCGATCAGCCCTGGATTCTGGATCCGATTCCAGACCTACTGATTCATCAATCAGGCGGGCTGCATCAATCCCTCCAAGCACTCCAGCTCACAGCTTGGTTGCTCCACTTCCAACCTTAGCCAGGCTTCCCAGCATTTCCTCGGCTGTGCATGAGATTATTGTCTCCTCTCACAAGTCTACAACTAGAAAGATTTATGCTAGCAAATGGAAACGTTTCTCTTGTTGGCCGGAGGCTAGGAATGTAGATAATTTTTCAGCCCCAGTCCACAAAATTTTGGAGTTCCTAGCACAACTTTTTCATTCTGGGTCCGCTTCTGCTACAGTCAGGGTTCAATTGGCGGCCATTTCTAACTTTCATGTTGGGTTGTCAAACATTATGTCTCATAAGCTCTGTAAAGCCTTTTTAAGAGGGACTACTCTCCTTAGACCTCCAGTGAGAGATCCCCCTCCTCCTTGGGACCTTAATTTGGTACTAACCTCTTTAATTATGCCACCCTTTGAACCTGCAGCATCCTGCTCCATTAAGTTTCTATCTTGGAAAACACTTTTTCTGGTAGTTATTACTTCAGCCAGACGCGTCTCTGAACTTCAGGCACTATGTGTTTGTCCTCCATACTTGCTTTTTCATAAGGACAGGGTTGCTCTGAGGACTAATCCCTCGTTCCTTCCGAAAGTCTGCTCAGAAAACAATTTAAACCAATCTATAGACCTTCCCGTGTTTTTCCCTAACCACACCAACAAGGCAGAATACAAATTACACCAAATGGATGTTCATAGACAATTGCGTTTTTACTTGCATAGGACTAAGGATATAAGGAAGTCGGACCAGCTATTTCTTTCCTATGCCCTAGGCAAACAAGGTCTCCCAGTTTCCAAAGTGACCTTATCCAGCTGGTTGTCTCACTGTATTACTTTCATTTATCAATTGAGAAACAAAGAGTTGCCTATCAAACCAAAAGGTCATTTTACTAGGGCTTTGGCCACCTCTGTAGCTTTCCAATCTAGGTTGCCCATGGATTCTATCTGTGCAGCTGCTACATGGGCAAATCCTCATACCTTTATTTCTCATTACAAGCTAGATATGGTCTCCAGGAGCAGAGCTGACTTTGGTTCCACTGTTCTGAAGAGTCTGTTCCAATGAGCCGCCCAGGATTGTAGGTGCTAGGGATGCTGTCCCAACCAGCAAGAACGAAGGCGAGATAGACAACTTAACATAAAGAAGTTATATACCTACCATAACGTTCCATGTTAGTTGTCTTCATCTCACCTTCTTTCTTGCATCCCACCCTCCGTCCCCCTGTCCTATTGGATCAAGAGGAGTTTTGGTTTCACTGGCTGAGTGTTCTCTGGTTTGTTTCCTCTACTGACTTAGAGAGTATGATAGGTATGCTCAACCTGTTTGTTTGAACAGGTTGATTCTCTGGCTATGTCTGGGGTTAGCTATTACAAATGAGATTTGGGTAGCTAGCGCTAGGCATCATGGGATAAGGGGTAGCCTCGAGCCAGTAAACAGCTCTCGAGCTATAGAAGATGGCTGAGTCGGAGCCGAGGATCGGCTGTGATCCCAACCAGCAAGAAAGAAGGCGAGATGAAGACAACTACCATGGAACGTTATGGTAGGTACATAACTTCTTTTTATGGAATACAATAATGTTATGCCAGGTAGTACAACATTCATACACTGTATACATAGTTTTCTGTGAATTCACTTTCCCAACACTGCTGTTATCCTACAATGTGGAATTATACTTTTAGTACATCTGGGTGCTGACTAGCCTGCATCACATTACTATATTGTCCTTGTCTTCCACTCTGTTATCCGTACCCTCATTTGTGTAACTGCCTCTAAACTGAATCAATAATGTGTTCTGAGCATGTATGTGTGTGTGTGTGTGTGTGTGTGTGTGTGTGTGTGTGTGTGTGTGTGTGTGTGTGTGTGTGTGTGTGTGTAATGAATAATCATCAATGAATTTGTTGAAAACACAAAACATCGAACAAATTCATTGGTGATTATCATTATCACCACCTACATCATCTAAAATAGTAGTGACAAATGTAAAACATGATCTGTGATTCCATTTGTACCTGCATATTTACATATGTATCTCAATATATAATTAGAAACACATACATACATACATACATATGTGTATGTACACATGCATGTATATATGCCAATCGTTATGCTTTTTTGCCTGAGTAATGTGCATGCATATGCCTATATGTATGCATGCATGTAGGCATTTTATTCAAATATGTATACATGTTATAATTAACAGACATTGTTGATACTAACATCCACATTCACACATACCAAAATAAGATATTTTCATGTTCACCCACAAATATGGTGCTTATGAAAGTGTATATTAATGACCACACAACTTTTCATACTCATGTGATTGTGCTACAAATATCTTTGAACTGGATATGCCCTGCATGTATACCTCTGAACTATACAGATGTTTGCAGAATGTCCATATTTTTGTCTCATACTTTTGGTGTGTTTCTCATAAAACTGTGTATTTCTGGCAAATCATTGAGGACTGAAGTCCGAAAATAATGACAGACATTTGAGTTTCACACTCTATACCCTTCAGAAAATCCATGCTAATGCAAAAGCTGTTATTCTAACAATTTTCTAAGTTTGTAAAAGAAATATTTAAAAGGTGTCCCCTTTTTTGGGCCTTTATCCCCCATTATTTATGGCTTTCTCCAAATTTCTTGCTCTAAGACGTTGAGGCGTATGCCTGCATAATAACACTTACTGCAAAGTTTAGCTTTACACAGTGTGCTATTTTTGATTTCTGAATACCAGTCTACTGTGTTTTATGTCCTGTCAGAGTACCAACTGTTTATAAGCTTCTGAATCCACCCAAGCCTTTCAGTGTTGGAGGAAAGGCTTTTAGCTTATCAGTGAGAGTGGTAAGCACTAGGTAGCCTATCTACCACAAGAGTGGTTTCTGGCCCAGAAATTGTAGTTTATTGGCTATTTGGGCTGTTTTTCCATTTCTTTCAACTTTCTGGTTTAAAAGCTCATGTTTGCGCTCCTCTTTCTCGCATTTCCTGTAACTAGTCTAGTCCAGATACAGATTTGCTGGATCCAGGACTGTTTGTAAGCTTCTGAGCCCCCAAGCCTTTCTGTGTTGAAGGGAAGCCTTCTAGCTTATCAGTGGGAGTGGTAAGCACTAGGTAGCCTATCTACCAAAGGAAGAGTGGTTTCTGGTCCAGAAAATGTAGTTCATTGGCCGTTTGAGCATTTTTTTCCATCTCTTTCAACTTTCTGATTTAAAAGCCCACATTTGCACTTGTTTCCCACATTTCCTATAACTAGTCTTGTGCAGATACAGATTTGCTGTACCCATGACTGTTTGTAAGCTTCTGAGCCCCCCCCCCCCAAGACTTTCTGTGTCAGAGGCAAGCCTTCTAGCTTGTCAGTGAGAGTGGTAAGCAGTAGGTAGCCTATTTACCACAAAAGGAGTGGATTCTGGCCCAGAAATTGTAGTTTATTGGCTGTTTGGGCAGTTTTCCATCTCTTTCAACTTTCTGGTCTAAAAGCCTGCGTTTAGGCTTTTCCTGCTTTTCCTGTAACTAGTCTAGTTCAGATACAGATTTGTTGTATCCGAGACTGTATGTAATCTTCTTAGCCACCCAAGCCTTTCTGTGATGGATGGAAGCCTTCTAGCTTACCAGTGGGAGTGGTAAGCACTAGGTAGCCTGTCTACCACAAGAGGAGTGGATTCTGGCCTTGAAATTGTAGTTTATTGGCCGTTTGGGCAGTCTTTCCATCTCTTTTAACTTTCTGGTTTAAAAGCCTGTATTTGCACTTGTCACCCGCCTTTCCTGTAACTAGTCTAGTCCAGATACAGATTTTCTGTATTCAGGACTGTTTGTAAGCTTCTGAGCAGCGACAAACTCTGCTCTTCAATTATTCCCTTAGATCTGCTAGTTCTCTCCTCTTCTGCACTTTTAATAGCTTATTAGTCTAGCACTTTACCAGACTTTTTGCAGCAATTATTGTAGCACACAAAAGTGCTACCAGCACTAAACGTTCTACAAGGAAACAGCTCCAGTACTTATTATTAATGCCCACCCCTCCAGGCATATCTAAAGGTCAATTCCCTGTGCTTTCTCTTATTAACCTGGTGAACTTGGGCATCCTGAGGCAATGTAGCAACTGCCTCATGTACACCGACAACCCCCTCCTCTTACCTCCCAACACTCAGACTTGCGAGAGATGCACTTATATATCCAAAATGGAAGCCACTCACTCTCCAGCTAAGACCGGAATGCTGGTCAAGAGGAGAAGGTCAACACTTGCACTACACCACATGGAACACTTAGCCCTCCAGAACACACACAAGCACTGCCTTCACATAAAAACACAGACCACACACCCACCTTCGTGGAGGCTCTCAATAAAAATCTACCCAAACAGCAGAGACCTCCATGGCAGAAATGCACTCGACCACCACAACACAACACTAATCACAAAAAACATAACTCTCCTAAACAGTGTGCCACTCAGCCAAAGCCCCTAAGGCAAAACAGCATGCCCAACACACTAGTCATAGGTGACTAGATAGTGAGGCACACTGATATCCCACTCACTAGGTTGAATAAGGAGAAAGTAACAGTCAGCTGCCTGTCAGGTGCCAGGATCTGTCACATAATGCATGCAGTCAGGGCCCTCATCAACAGGTACAAATATGACCCTGTCATTGTCAATGTGGGTGTGAATGACCTGAGATGTACCTCCCTGGACTACATGAAAAGAGACATGGAAGAGTTCTCAGATTATGTAGCCTAGGCGGGTATGAACCTAGCCCTGAGCAGCATCCTACTATCACCCAGAATGATATCACAGTACAAGCAGAAAATGGCTGATTTCCACAATTGGCTAAGTTTCTGGTGTCATTCTAAAGGGATCCATTATCTGTCTGCCTGGGATGGCATGATTGACAGACCTCGATGCTTTGCCAGAGATGACCTGAGTCTGTCACCCCTAGGCTTACAGACACTGACCAAGGCTCTTGCCACCCTTATAGTGCCTTTTTTAGGTGGTGTTCCAAAGACCAAATTACCACCATAACAGCTACAAACAAATGCAATCGGAGGGTCATGCTGCTTAATGCTAGAAGTCTAAATCTCGAAATACACTCTCTCGAAGCACTCCTTAAAATGGAGAACATCTACATTTGTGCTGTAACAGAGACCTGGTTCAAGGCAGCAGAAAGCACCCCTGCACTACCAGGCTATAACTCATTCCACAGCTTTTGGCCCCAAAACTTGGACCGAAGCTCCAAAGGCAGTGGTGTTTCTATATTCATAAAAGATGCACACACCTCCAGACTGGTAGCCCAACAGAACGCATTAGAGATACTACAGGTGCAGCTACCACTGGGTAAGACAGTGATTCAGGGAGTAGCCTGCTATAGGTCCCCAACCATGTCCCAAGACTCACACTCCACGTTCCTAAGCCCCCTGGAGAATATTAGGGTCCAACCTAACACTCTCATACTGGCCGACTTCTACTACCTCTCTAGTAACTGGGAGAACTACTCATGTACCAATACACTTGCCCAACATTTCCTGGAATTCATTAATTCCAGTGGCCTGGACAGGCTCGTTCTTATCCCCACTAGAGGTAGCAACATCCTTGACCTGGTCATTACCAACATGGGCGACTGTTGCTCTACATCAATAGTCAACTCCTCCCTGGTTAGATCCCACCACAAACTAATTGCCTTGGAAATCCACATCCATCCCACCCCCCTGCAAAGGTAACCACGGTGAAAAACTTCTCCAAAGCTAACTTTGGACTCCTAAAAACAGAGGTGGCTAACTTCTCGCCACCCATGCAAATGTAGAATAGTTGAATGACCGCTGAATCATACACCAATGCACTGTATGAATATGTACATAAATGCATGGATCTCACCATACCCAGTAGGACCAAGACACTCGCCTCAAAAAAAAAAAAAAAGGAAGCCGATCTTGTGGTCCCCTGCCATAAACAAACTCTACAACAGAAGGAGGAAACTGATACTGAATAAGGTGAAGTCCCAAGACTGGAAAAACTCCCTTATCAACTTCAACAAAAAGTTGAGAACCCTCATCAAATCCTCTAAAGCTAGCTATGAAAGCAGAATAGCAGCAGATAGTAAAGACAACCACAAGGCCTTTTATAGTTATGTAAAGAATCTCCACGTCAATACCCAGATTTGCTTCGAGCTACTACACAATGGTACCTGCTATACCGAGCCAACAGATATTGCCAATATACTGGCCGACAGATTCAGTGCTAACTTTACCCCCCCCTCCCCCAATGACCTATCACATTAACAGGAGATTGTCAGGCACCCAGTATTACTGCTGCAGCTGCACAGGTTAAAACAGCACTGTCCAAGGTCAAGAATACAGCTTCTATGGGACCTGACAATATCACTGGCTGTGTTCTATATGAACTACAGAGTGAACTGACACCTCACCTGTGTGCCCTGTTCAGTCACAGCCTCATCTCAGGCTTTGTCCCTACCGAATGGCACACTGCTATAGTCATCCCTCTCCACAAAGGAAGAGCAGGAACCTGGGAACTATCGCCCCATTAGCCTTACGAGTCTGATATGCAAAGCTAAGGAATGCATCATCATGGACCTAATAAACAAGGATATAGGGAATCTCCAAACTCTGAATCCCACACAGTTTGGTTTTGTGAAGGGGCGATCATGGCTGCTGAACTTGGTCAACTTCTTTGAGTCAGTCATCAGAGCTGTGGATGAAGGCAAGGTGGTTCATACAGCCTACCTTGATCTGGCCAAGGCCTTTGATACCATTCCCCACTCAGGAATCATAAAAAAATTCAGTAAGCTAGGCATCAAACCCTATATCACTAGGTGGGTTGCAAACTGGCTTACACATAGAACCCACAGTGTGAAAGTAGCTTACTCCAAGTCAGACTGCCGACCAATCACAGGTGGAATCCTGCAGGGTTCGGTCCTGGGTCCTCTCCTGCTTGAAGTCCAGGCTAACACGAAGGGACTCTGGCTGACAAAGTTTGCAGACGATTGCAAGTTGTGAACTATTATTAACTCCCCAAGTGATGTTGACATCCTACAGAAAGGCCTCACTGAGACCAATGACTGGTGTCAGAACCATGGCCTTAAGCTCAATGCCAAAAAATGTGTCATCATTCCCTTTGGGAAAAACTCAGTTCCCATGAATTATCACATCGATGGTAGTTCACTAAACACAGAAGGCGTTATAAGAGATCTGGGAACACAAGTTGACAGCAACCTCTGTTTTGACCACCTCATTCCCACTGTGGTCATAAATTCCTTCGATGTGGCACATCTCATTACTAAGGGTTTTGCATCCAGGAAGAAAGAGGTCATTGTCTCCCTCTACTCTTCCCTCATTAGGCCAATCATCAAGTACAATGCCCCATTTGGCATGTACCTCACTAGACACCTGCAACAACTGGACAGGCCGCAAAGATACCTCACAAAGAGGATCCTAGGCCTTAAACACTTGTCCTACATGGACAGACTCAAAAAATTTCAACTATTCTCTGTCTCATATCGCCTACTTAGAGGCGATCTCTGCTTGACTTAAAAAGCCATGTCTGATGCAGCCCTGTTAGAAATGCTACATCTGAAAAAATCCCAATCCCTCCGCACCACACTGTCTAAGAGACCTCAACCTCATTACCACAGTCAACAGAACATGTTGGAGGGACAGGTTCATAACCCAGAGACTGCCCATGCTATACACTAGCCTTCCCATACATGTCAAACAGAGCACCTCACTGGCCGACTTCAAGAGAAATCTTGATGAGTAGATGGGAAATAGAAAATTCACCCCAGAGATCACTCTAGTGGCTCTACTCGATAGAGGCACTGGGAACTAAGGTCAGGTGGCACGACACCAGGATAATCCTTTGGGCTGGGCTTGTAAAGGCTCCAGGGCCATTAGCCTAGTACACACCTATGAACCTATGAAAAGTGTACACAGACTACATGGTACCTGTAAGCAAACATTTAATTGTGCATTTTAATAAAAGAGTAAAACAACAAATAGATTTGTACTGTACTCTCTAAGGTACCATGAATTAAACTTAATCTCTTTACAAAATCATTTAATTTATTCCCATTATTCAGCTATTTGTTTATTTGTTTGTTTACATATTAATTTCAGTTTGGTAACCATGTAAGTGCACTGGCTGACAGACTCTTTTCAGTCACAACCTGAACTCTATGGTACTAGATACAACCAGAAAATGGAAAATAGAATAAAGTATTATACCACCTTCTGAAGGAATGTCATAGCAGTTTGCCAAAATGCAGAAGTGGAATTCAAGCACGATGATAGATAAATAAGAAATGGAAGCAAGAGCAAACTACAAGTATAACTTTGAAGACCAAACTAGTAAAACTAGACAGACACATTAAACAAGTGTAAGACAAGATCTGGAAAATTTGGGACAAAACTTATATAAAGACATTACGCATAATAGAAAATCATTATATATGTATATCTATTTATCTCTCTCTCTCTATATACATATATATATATATATATATATATATATATATATATATATACACACACACACACACACACACACACACACACACACACACACACACACAATGTGGTAGGACTGAAAACCTACAAACTAACAAATTGTGTAGAATGTAAAATGTATTCCCCAACACAACACATTATATATCCATTAAATACATTTGCAAAATGTTATTCAAAACAGTTTTGGTTGCAGAAAGGTGGTGAAAAATTGTGCTAATAATATCCCGTTAACTTTGATGCTGAGATTAAATTAAATTATATTGAAAAATAAATATGCACATTGGACACAAAGTACAGGGATGAAATAAAATTAGCAACAATGACCTGGGAACACTTTGGCACGAAATTACAGTATTATTGTATTTGTTATTCACCAGGTCATTAAAGTAGGAGGAGATTCCTCAAGACTGGAAATGTCCACACGTGCAACCCATATTTAAGGGACATGGGAACAGCACAAACCCAGAGTCACAGAGACCTATAACTTAAGATTGGACATACACTTGTTCAACCCATATTTAAGGGAGATGGAAACAGGACAAACGCAGAGATAGAGACACCCATAATTTAAGATTGGAGACATGCACGTGTTCAATCCATATTTAAGGGACAGGAAAACAGGACAAAACCCAGAGTCACACATAACTTAAGATTGGAGATATGCACTTGTGCAACTCATATTTAAAGGATAGGTGAACAGGACAAACCCAGAGTCACAGAGACCCGAGACATGCATTTGTTCAACCCATATTTAAGGATCAGGGGAACAGGACAAACCCAAAGTCACAGAGACCAATAACTTAAGATTGGAAGCATGCACTTGTTCAACCCATATTTAAGGGATAGGGGAACAGGACAGACACAGAGTCACGGAGACCCATAACTTTACTTTCTTTTTGTAGAAAAACAATGGACAAGGTTATTTGTATAATGTATCATTTGAATTTAGAAGACTAGGACTTGAAACTACATATAAGCATGCATATGTTGTAAATGGATCTATAACCACCTGCAACATGATGTTCTGTAATAATACAATAACAGTTACAAATGGCAAGTGGTGCTGTGGTATAATTTATACAGACTTAATGTCAGCCTTTGATAAAATTGTACACAAAACAATGGTGAATACATTAGAACAACTATATTCTGATGTAATTTTGATAAGATGGATAGTTGCATGGCTTACAAATAGGACATGACAAAGACACATTATCTGGACAGGTGAATCTCTAGGTTACAGTCATGGTGTCCTATACAGCGCTCACTCAGGCCCATAACTTTTTACATCATGTCTTTCTGTTCTATCTTTTCATTTGTGGAACTGTATTGTCTGCATGCAGATAACTTTAAATAGATAAACAGGTTACATCTGTCACACATAGGACAAAATAACTTGATTACTTAAAAAACATTTGGACACAGGAGAATAATATTTGATAAATGTGTCAACAGCAAAGCCTATGAAATTTCAGAGCGATAGATTGAAGAATGAGTATTTAATATAGCAGACAGTGATTTAAAATGTGGATTCATTTAATAACCTGGATATATGGGTAGATCCACCTTTGAGTTTTTTTTAATGATCATACCAGTAAATTGGATAATGATCATTTTTAAAACTACAGGCTGTAAAAACAAAATATAATAAAAATAAAACATTTATAAAGTCTAGGAACTCAGAAATGATGAAGTTGTGGACTGTAAGTTACACTAGACCCAAATTAGAGTATGGAATAATAATTACAAATCTTATAATAAAATTAGCATAAGTATATTGGAAAGAGCATTACAAAAATATACTAAAGGCATGCATGGATCTGAAAGTTTCAGTTATTACAGAAGATTAAAATATTTGAACTTTTTACTCCATTTCATGCTGATATTTAAGTGGAGACATTAAGAAGACAGTAATCACAGACAACTACCTCTAAGAATGTTTACAATTATCTAAAAGTATTAAGAATCAGACAATCTGTGTAGGAGACAATACAGGAATGAGATATGTAGTAACTTGTTCTCTGTAAGATAGCTGACACATGGAGTAACATTTCTAAACTGTGTAAATATAAATAAGCTGTTTAGCGTCTTAGCTTCTTTCCAGATACTTCACCTCTCTGCCTCTTCTGCCCCACAATGACAGCTGGCCTCCTGCATATCCTGTGGTACTGTAAATATGCACAGAGCTTATGGAACTCACTTAGGATTAAACTGGAAAAAATGGGTTACGGGAAATCCACCCTTTCTTGGGAATTTGCTATATTGCATGTGGGTCAAAAGGGCCTTCCCACTAATGAAGTGAGAGTCCAGATTGCTCTCTTTATGCTAATTAAGCTTTATATAACACAGAACTGGTTGGACCGTTCTAAAACAAACTAGAAAAGTTTTACAAAGGTGGCATCCAAGTATATTCTATCCCATAAACTAACTACAGAAAATATTAGCAAACGCATGAAATACCTTAACTTCTGGATTACAACCTTAGACTGTATCCTGAAGTAATATAAAATGGCTTTACACCTACTCTCCTATACTAGTACTATGGCTAGTCCTTCGCTCCAAAGGATTTAACTCATTCAATTCCTTTATAGTTACTTCAAAGTGTTAATATGGTAATAATAATAGTGTAAGAATGTAGCACTATATGTAAATAGTTGTATGTGATGTTTTCATAATGTTAAGTTGTCATTCTCGCCTTCATTCTTGCTGGATGGATCCGGAGCTGATCCTCGGCTCCGACTCGGCCTATACTATAGCTCGAGAGCTATTTTTACCGGCTCGAGGCAGCCCTATATCCCACAATACCATGCGCTAACTCTCCAGATCTCGTTTGCCGCTTCGCTGCGAGGTTGCCTTTTTTTGCCAGCTCAGGTCAGTAAAAGAAATTTCAGCAAATTCTTCCTAAACTTGAGGTTAGTTTTTTTTAGATTAGTTCCCTATCGATATTGTTTTACCTAATTACTTATTAGTAATTTTTCGTTAAGCCCTACCCACTCCTTTAGTTAATTTTTATAATCGGGCCTACGGGCTTTAGTTTTTTGTTTACTCTCCCCCTTATTGTGTGTGTGAGTTGTTGTTTTAGTCAGCCCCTTTAACTCCCCCTTGTGTGACAGTCGAGTGAGTGTGTGTGCTGACTGTGTTACTGTCTTTAGGGTAACAATGTCCAAAGACGCTAAGGTCTTGGGATTCAAGAAGTGTGACTCGTGCTGTCAGAAAATGTCTCTGACAGGCGGTCACACTTCTTGCGTCTACTGCTTGGGACCTTTGCACCTGCAGGACTCTTGTTCTGTCTGCCACAGATTTAGTTCAAGAGTCCTGTAGGAGCATCGTAATAAGCTTATTTTGAGGGGCTTATTGAAGCCCGATGACTCCCCGTCCAAGTCTGGCTCAGGGAAGTCGTCTAAGCCCGCCAAGCCCTCGGCTCCAGTTTCGAGTCGAGGCTGGTGGCTGAATTGCTCCGACATCGGCTCCAGTCGGAGCCGATGTGAGCAAGATCGTACCGCTCGAAACCTGTATCGAGCCAACATCAGCGCGCAAGCCCTCTAGATCTCCTTCATTAAAGTCCGTCCGATCGGCTCCAAGATCACCCCTTCTATCGGAGTGGAGTCATAGGACTCATTCCTCCAGGTCGTCTAGGCTTTCCGACCACGATATCGAGAGGATGGTTAGTAGACTCATAAAATCTCAGGCACTGGCCCAAATGCTCCAAAGCCCTTCTCACCAGACTGTGGCTCCCTCGGTGCGCCGATTCCTCCTCCGACTCTCCAGTCGAGTTCGAGCCGGAGTTTGTCGGAACCGTAACCTTGCCCGCGTCGGGCCGATACTTCCACCTTGGCTCCGGCGTCGTTGGCTCAACTTCTTCATTGGTACCGTCCATGGAAGTCCGGCGCCGAGACTCCATTGTCGGCTCCGAGGGGGCGAGTGGCATCGGAACCATGTCCGACCCCGCTCTCCATCTCAGAGCGTCGGCTCTGGTTAGTTCGGCCCCGACATCATTCTCGGAACCTTCTCTGTCGGTGCCGGGGGCGGTTCTGGTGTCTTCGGAGCTGGGACTGTCTTCGGTGCCTGATAGGGGGGCTTTCGAGGTGATGAGGAGCGTGCTGGATCCAGTGTCCACTCCAAGGTTGGGTTCTTCAGCTCCTCCCTTTACAGTGCCTGTTACGGTCTCTGGCCATCCTCTTGCAACTGATAGCAGAGATCCAACGCATAGGGTACCCACTTTGGGTGTCTCATCCTCCACCGAGGCCTCTCTTGAAGCTTCAGGAGAGCCACCTAGGAAAAGAAAGTGCAAGAGGAAGCACATAGACTCCCCTGAGTCTCTAACCTCGGACACCGACTTGGATGAGTCGGAGGGCTCCCCCAGATCCCCCTCTGAAGATGTCTCCTTTTCAGACATACTAGAGATCCTGAAACAGAGGGGGAATTGGTCCACACTCAAACCCTCCGAGGACGAGTCGGTTTACCTTGATGCCTTTGGATCTCGCCCCCCCCCCTTCGATCCACTGTTGGAAGTGGTGGCCAGAAAGGTGTGGGCAGCTCCTGACTCCATGGAACCTACCCCTAGGAGGCCTTCAAAATTTATTTCTGCTCCGGTGGACAAGCCATTTCTCACCAAAGGTGTCTCGGTAGATGCTATGGTGGTAGCAGCCGCCACTAAGAAGGAATTAGCTGATCCTTCTGTACCTGTTCATCCTCCTAACAAAGAGTCCAGGACCATGGACAGGTAGTAAGCAGACATTTGCTTCAGTGACCTTTGCTATCACGATCGCTGAACTATTTATGTAATTTCACCCGCCTTCAGAGAGATTTGCTCAAAGAACTGGGTGAAACTCTACAGGATCCTTCTGCTGCGGGGTATCAGGACAAGATTAACTCCCAGGTGGCTACCCTGAATTCCATTGCCAATTCCTCCATGCGGCTTATATCTTATGCATCCGATGGAGCGAGTAGGGCCGCAGGCACAGGTGTTGTGTTGAGGCGTCATGCCTGGATGCGACTCTGTAATTTTCTGATCCTTCAAGGCATCCTTCACCAACACCCCCTTTGATGGTTCAGAATTGTTTGGACCTCAGGTGAAGAATACCCTCACCAGGTGCGAGCAAGATGGTAAGACTCTCTCTGCCGTGGGAGTCCACTTTTCCACACCATCTAGACCATACCCCAAAGGTCAGAAAGGTGGAAAGATGTGGTTCCGTAAACCACAGGGAGTCGCGCCCGCCGCACGTGGTGAAATTCCCCCTAGAGGCAGGGGGGGGACAACAATAGACGCCCCAGGGGCAGAGGGGTCCACAGAACCAGGGTTCCAGGAGTCCTTCCCTGACCAACCCTTTCAGCATCCCTGAGAAGCTGCCCGACTGTCCACCTTCGGAGGCAGTCGGGGGAAGATTATCTCTGTACCTGGAAGCCTGGCAATCCCTCTCTCAAGACAAATGGGTACAGTTGATCATATCCGAGGGTTACAAAATCCCATTCATTTCCCCTCCAAACCAATTGCCAAGACCCCTCCCAGACGTACCACCCAGACAAAAGGGTCAGGCACAGCTGGAAATAGAAAAGCTGTTAAAAAAAAGAGTCATCCAGGCAGTCCCAGCAGACCAGCTAGGATCCGGAATCTACTCCAGGTTATTTTTGGTACCAAAAAAGACAGGAGACTGGGGAACCATTTTGGATCTCAGTAGACTGAACAGATCTGTGCAGAAGACAAAATTTCGGATGGTAACGCTGCAGTCCATTCTGCCCTTCTTGGGCAGAGACAACTGGATGTGCTCGTTAGACCTGCAGGGCGCGTACTATCACATAAAGATACACAGGCGCTCCAGGAGGTTTCTCCGCTTTTCGGCTGGGAGCCAGTCATTACCAATTCAAAGCCCTGCCCTTTGGTCTCACCACAGCCCCGGGTGTTCACCAAATGTTTGGCAGTGGTCATGGCTCACCTGAGACAAAAAGGATTCCAGGTGTTTCCATATTTAGGCGACTGGCTCATTACCGCTACCACCAAGCAACATCTTATCATAACCAGGGATTACATCATTCACATTTGCAGCAGGTTAGGTATTTCCATAAATTTTGCAAAATCCTTCTTGTCACCTTGTCAGTGTATAAACTTCATAGGCGCCGAATTAAACACCACAGAAATGTCTGCAACTTTACCACCTCAGAAAGTGATAGATATCTGCAGAATGTCCACCTTCTGATTCAGTCCAACAAAGTTCAAGTCAAGTTAGTACTGAAAACATTGGGCCTCATGGCAGCGCGATTCCCCTTCTTCCCTTTGCCCGCTTCCACATGAGGGAATTCTTCAGTGGATGCTTTTCTCTCAGTGGTCCTACCAACAACTTCCTATGACTCACAACATCTTGATAACCCGACTTGCAAGAAACACCTGCGCCTGGTGGATGGTCTCCCCTCAACTTCTTCAGGACAGACCCTTTGTTCTTCCCCTCCAGTTGCCACGGTGACAGCGGATGCCTCCCTGATTGGGTGGGGGCATTATCAGGGCAGGACTGTCAGGGCACGTGGCAACAATTAGAATGCCACCTGCACATAAATGTCCTAGAGATGAGAGCAGTGCTTTTATGCGTTCGAGCCCTTCAGGACTCTCTTCCCACGGGCACTATAGCAGTTCAAACGGACAATATGTCCGTAGTGTGGTACATAAACAAGCAGGGCGGAACAAAGTCCTACCCCTATGTGAGAAGCACTCAGACTTTGGCAGTGGGCGATCTCCTCTCAGCGGTTTCTGATAGCAACGCACATCCCCAGGAGATCCAATGTTATAGCGGACAGATTGAGCAGAACAATTCTCATGCCTCACGAGTGGTCTCTAAATCAAGTGGTAGCAGAGAGAATTTTCCGGAAGTGGGGCCAGCCTTGCTGCGACCTTTTTGCAACACCTCAAAACAGCAAGTGCCTCGACTTCTTCACTCTCTTCCCCCTACCAGGCCACCCCCCCCAGAGACGCTCTAGTCTACGATTGGCCTCGGGGTCTTCTATACGCTTTTCCCCCTTTTCCGTTGATCCCAAAGTTAATTCAGAAAGCAACCGCATTGAGATCCAAAATGACCCTCATTGCTCCTTACTGGCCTTGACAAGTATGGTTTCCGTTCCTGCCTTCTGGAACAGCCCTGGCATCTGGAACCATTTCAGATCTTTTGACCATCTGACGGGCAAGCTGCACCAGTCTCTTCAGTCCCTCAACCTCACAGCTTGGTTGCTCCACTTCCAACCATAGCCAGGCTTCCCTTCATTTCTCTTCCTGTCCGTGACATTATTTTTGCCTCCCATAAGTCTAATACCAGGAAGACTTATGCGAGCAAATGGAAGCGTTTTTCTTTCTGGGCACAAGCTAGGTCCTTAGACCCTTTTAATGCTCCAATTCACAAAGTTCTTGATTTTCTGGCAGAGCTTTTTCATGCAGGTTCATCGGCAGCCACTATCAGAGTTCAACTAGCGGCCATTGCCAATTTCCATGTAGGACTATCGGAAACCAGTATTATGTCCCATAAACTCTGTAAAGCTTTCCTCAAGGGCATTTTCTTACTCAGACCTCCCATTAAGGATCCTCCTCCACGATGGGACCTGAATTTAGTGTTATCTTCACTAATTCTTCCTCCCTTTGAGCCTGCAGCTACTTGTTCCCTCAAGCTCCTCTCTTGGAAGACTCTGTTTTTGGTGGCTATAACTTCTGCCGGCAGAGTGTCGGAGCTTCAAGCCTTGTCTACCCGTCCCCTTATTTGGTCTTTCATAAAGACAGAGTAGCTCTCAGAACAAACCCTTCCTTTCTACCTAAAGTTTCTTCTGAATCAAATCTGAATCACACTATTCACTTGCCGGTTTTCTTCCCAAATTATTCAAACCGGGCTGAACAGAAACTACATTCCTTGGATGTTCATCGCCAATTGCGGTATTATCTAGACAGAACAAAACAATTCAGGAAGTCAGAACAGCTCTTCCTTTCTTATGCTGACGGGAGGAAAGGACTTCCAGTTTCAAAGGTAACCCTTTCCAGATGGTTAGCTTCCATCATTACCTTTGTCTACGAGTTGAGACATAAACATCTTCCTTCAAAACCTAAGGCTCATTCAGCCAGGGCGCTATCAACTTCAACAGCCTTTCAAGCAAAGTTACCTTTAGATGCCATTTGTGCAGCAGCTACTTGGGCTTCTCAACATACCTTTATTACCCATTACAAACTGGATATAGCCTCCAGAAATAGAGCTGACTTTGGTTCCACTGTACTCAGGAGTCTGTTCCGTTGAGCCACCCAGGACCAAGGTGTTAGGGACGCTGTCCCATCCAGCAAGAATGGGCGAGAATGACAACTTAACATTAAGAAGTTATGCACCTACCATAACGTTCCATGTTAGTTGTCTTCTTCTCGCCTTCTTTCTTGTGTCCCTCCCTCCTGCCCCCTGGCCTAGACAGACTTGAAAGTTCTGAGATCCTTCTATTTCATAATGTTGCCCCTTTTTCCAAGGTTCCCATATCATGACTACTATTGCCAGGGAGACTGTTTATATATATATTGTTTTTTTTTTTGTTGGTTACAAAAAATTCTATGCTATGTGTTAGCTGCCAAACGAGATCTGGGGAGTTAGCGCATGGTATTGTGGGATATAGGGCTGCCTCGAGCTGGTAAAAAATAGCTCTCGAGCTATAGTATAGGCTGAGTCGAGCCGAGGATCGGCTCCGGACCCATCCAGCAAGAAAGAAGGCGAGAAGAAGACAACTAACATGGAACGTTATGGTAGGTACATAACTTCTTATTATATTCTTTATTAACTACTGATTTTTCAATTTTGTGCCAGTAACGATAGTTTGAATTACCTGAGTCAAGAATGTCATGTATCTTTTAATAGTATAGCCTCTCCTGTCATATTAAGAAAGTAAGCTTTAAATGTTTTGGTTGGTTATGTGAATGTTTATTGACCTTATTTGTCTCTGTATGCTGATCAGTTTCAGTAAAATGTTTTTTGTAAATGTTGTACCAAAATAATGAAACAAAAGTAAAATAAAGCTTTGAAAAAAAAAAAGCTGTTTAATCGACTGGCTATGTCACATATAGAAGGATGCCTTCATTTTTTTATTTATGTTTTATTTTTAAGTATAATGATATTCTTTAAACTAATGAGTGTATATTGCAGACATCTTGCATTATCGTGATTGACCAGCAAATTCTCTGTTTGCAACCAAATATTACATTTGCTCTCAGTTGCAGCTTACATTATTTCACTGTACAACTGTTACATTATATCAAAATAGAGGTGTATGTTTAGATAAGTCATTAGTTGCAAAATAGTCAAATAAATAAAACCATGTCTTCACATGAGACCTGTGTGTCTGCTTGCTTGTTTATTTTTTAAATAAATAAAATCACAATTTCACATAGATTGTGTGTGTCCGTTTACTTATGTATGTATGTTTGGATGTCAGTTAAAATTGTACTGGCTAGTTCTACAGTAAACTCTCAGTTAACCGGCACCCATGGGGATTGGTAGATGCCGGATAACTGTAGTTTCTGTTTGCTTGACAGTTACTGTTAAAAACAGGCCTGATTAGTACTGTACCCTATACTGTTGATTTGGTTTGACTTGGGGAGAGATGGGACTTTATTCCTATCTTCCTTTTTAAAGCTCTAAAAATGTAAGTTATGTTTCTGTTGGGGGAAAACAGAAAATGCAACACCTGAAAATGATACTGTATTTCTCCAGTATTTTTTAGCCGGGTTGTTGAGAGTGCTGGTTGCTTTGAGTTCCAGTTAACTGAGAGTTTACTGTAATTAGAAAAAATGACTGCCTAGCGAAAATTCGATATGAATATACATGCCAAAAATTCATTTTTGTGATTTCGTGACACTTCAGTTATAACTGAAGGCATACCTCTCAGCCTGTAAGTATAGAGACAAAAGTCTTGACAGAAACATTTAATTGGCTAAAGTAGTTACCCAAGTCCAAGATAAGAAAGTCAATTAAGGTGCAAAGCAGAAGACAAAGTAACTGCCTCTAAACTGAACTGGCCAATGTGTTCTTAGTGGAGCATGTATGTGTGTGTGTGTGTGTGTGTGTGTGTGTGTGTGTGGTATATTGTACGGATTGTGTGTGTGTGTGTGTGTGTGTGTGTGTGTAATGAATAATCATCAATGAATTTGTTGAAAACACAAAACATCGAACAAATTCATTGGTGATTATCATTATCACCACCTACATCATCTAAAATAGTAGTGACAAAATGTAAAACATGATCTGTGATTCCATTTGTACCTGCATATTTACATATGTATCTCAATATATAATTAGAAACACATACATACATACATACATATGTGTATGTACACATGCATGTATATATGCCAATCGTTATGCTTTTTTGCCTGAGTAATGTGCATGCATATGCCTATATGTATGCATGCATGTAGGCATTTTATTCAAATATGTATACATGTTATAATTAACAGACATTGTTGATACTAACATCCACATTCACACACACCAAAATAAGATATTTTCATGTTCACCCACAAATATGGTGCTTATGAAAGTGTATATTAATGACCACACAACTTTTCATACTCATGTGATTGTGCTACAAATATCTTTTAACTGGATATGCCCTGCATGTATACCTCTGAACTATACAGATGTTTGCAGAATGTCCATATTTTTGTCTCATACTTTTGGTGTGTTTCTCATAAAACTGTGTATTTCTATAAATCATTGAGGACTGAAGTCCGAAATAATGATACATTTGAGTTTCACACTCTATACCCTTCAGAAAATCCATGCTAATGCAAAAGCTGTTATTCTAACAATTTTCTAAGTTTGTAAAAGAAATATTTAAAAGGTGTCCCCTTTTTTAGGCCTTTATCCCCATTATTTATGGCTTTCTCAAATTTCTTGCTCTAAGACGTTGAGGCGTATGCCTGCATAATAACACTTACTGCAAAGTTTAGCTTTACACAGTGTGCTATTTTTGATTTCTGAATACCAGTCTACTGTGTTTTATGTCCTGTCAGAGTACCAACTGTTTATAAGCTTCTGAACCACCCAAGCCTTTCAGTGTTGGAGGAAAGGCTTTAGCTTATCAGTGAGAGTGGTAAGCACTAGGTAGCCTATCTACCACAAGAGTGGTTTCTGGCCCAGAAATTGTAGTTTATTGGCTATTTGGGCTGTTTTTCCATTTCTTTCAGCTTTCTGGTTTAAAAAGCTCATGTTTGCGCCCTCTTTCTCGCATTCCTGTAACTAGTCTAGTCCAGATACAGATTTGCTGTATCCAGGACTGTTTGTAAGCTTCTGAGCCCCCAAGCCTTTCTGTGTTGAAGGGAAGCCTTCTAGCTTATTAGTGGGAGTGGTAAGCACTAAATAGCCTATCTACCACAAGAGGAGTGGTTTCTGGTCCAGAAAATGTAGTTCATTGGCCGCTTGAGCATTTTTTTTTCCATCTCTTTCAACTTTCTGATTTAAAAGCCCACATTTGCACTTGTTTCCCACATTTCCTATAACTAGTCTTGTGCAGATACAGATTTGCTGTACCCATGACTGTTTGTAAGCTTCTGAGTCCCCCCCCCCCAAGACTTTCTGTGTCAGAGGCAAGCCTTCTAGCTTGTCAGTGAGAGTGGTAAGCAGTAGGTAGCCTATTTACCACAAAAGGAGTGGATTCTGGCCCAGAAATTGTAGTTTATTGGCTGTTTGGGCAGTTTTCCATCTCTTTCAACTTTTCTGGTCTAAAAGCCTGCTTAGGCTTTTCCTGCTTTTCCTGTAACTAGTCTAGTTCAGATACAGATTTGTTGTATCCGAGACTGTATGTAATCTTCTTAGCCACCCAAGCCTTTCTGTGATGGATGGAAGCCTTCTAGCTTACCAGTGGGAGTGGTAAGCACTAGGTAGCCTGTCTACCACAAGAGGAGTGGATTCTGGCCTTGAAATTGTAGTTTATTGGCCGCTTGGGCAGTCTTTCCATCTCTTTTAACTTTCTGGTTTAAAAGCCTGTATTTGCACTTGTCACCCGCCTTTCCTGTAATCTAGTCTAGTCCAGATACAGATTTTCTGTATTCAGGACTGTTTGTAAGCTTCTGAGCAGCGACAAACTCTGCTCTTCAATTATTCCCTTAGATCTGCTAGTTCTCTCCTCTTCTGCACTTTTAATAGCTTATTAGTCTAGCACTTTACCAGACTTTTTGCAGCAATTATTAGAGTAATACAAAAGTGCTACCAGCACTAAACGCTCTACAAGGAAACAGCTCCAGTACTTATTATTAATGCCCACCCCTCCAGGCATATCTAAAGGTCAATTCCCTGTGCTTTCTCTTATTAACCTGGTGAACTTGGGCATCCTGAGGCAATGTAGCAACTGCCTCATGTACACCGACAACCCCCTCCTCTTACCTCCCAACACTCAGACTTGCGAGAGATGCACTTATATATCCAAAATGGAAGCCACTCACTCTCCAGCTAAGACCGGAATGCTGGTCAAGAGGAGAAGGTCAACACTTGCACTACACCACATGGAACACTTAGCCCTCCAGAACACACACAAGCACTGCCTTCACATAAAAACACAGACCACACACCCACCTTCGTGGAGGCTCTCAATAAAAATCTACCCAAACAGCAGAGACCTCCATGGCAGAAATGCACTCGACCACCACAACACAACACTAATCACAAAAAACATAACTCTCCTAAACAGTGTGCCACTCAGCCAAAGCCCCTATAAGCAAAACAGCATGCCCAACACACTAGTCATAGGTGACTAGATAGTGAGGCACACTGATATCCCACTCACTAGGTTGAATAAGGAGAAAGTAACAGTCAGCTGCCTGTCAGGTGCCAGGATCTGTCACATAATGCATGCAGTCAGGGCCCCTCATCAACAGGTACAAATATGACCCTGTCATTGTCAATGTGGGTGTGAATGACCTGAGATGTACCTCCCTGACTACATGAAAAAGAGACATGGAAGAGTTCTCAGATTATGTAGCCTAGGCGGGTATGAACCTAGCCCTGAGCAGCATCCTACTATCACCCAGAATGATATCACAGTACAAGCAGAAAATGGCTGATTTCCACAATTGGCTAAGTTTCTGTGTCATTCTAAAGGGATCCATTATCTGTCTGCCTGGGATGGCATGATTGACAGACCTCGATGCTTTGCCAGAGATGACCTGAGTCTGTCACCCTAGGCTTACAGACACTGACCAAGGCTCTTGCCACCCTTATAGTGCCTTTTTAGGTGGTGTTCCAAAGACCAAATTACCACCATAACAGCTACAAACAAATGCAATCGGAGGGTCATGCTGCTTAATGCTAGAAGTCTAAATCTCGAAATACACTCACTCGAAGCACTCCTTAAAATGAAGAACATCTACATTTGTACTGTAACAGAGACCTGGTTCAAGGCAGCAGAAAGCACCCTGCACTACCAGGCTATAACTCATTCCACACCTTTTGGCCCCAAAACTTGGACCAAGCTCCAAAGGCAGTGGTGTTTCTATATTCATAAAGATGCACACACCTCCAGACTGGTAGCCCAACAGAACGCATTAGAGATACTACAGGTGCAGCTACCACTGGGTAAGACAGTGATTCAGGGAGTAGCCTGCTATAGGTCCCCAACCATGTCCCAAGACTCACACTCCACGTTCCTAAGCCCCTGGAGAATATTAGGTCCAACCTAACACTCTCATACTGGTCGACTTCTACTACCTCTCTAGTAACTGGGAGAACTACTCATGTACCAATACACTTGCCCAACATTTCCTGGAATTCATTAATTCCAGTGGCCTGGACAGGCTCAAGTTCTTATCCCCACTAGAGGTAGCAACATCCTTGACCTGGTCATTACCAACATGGGCGACTGTTGCTCTACATCAATAGTCAACTCCTCCCTGGTTAGATCCCACCACAAACCAATTGCCTTGGAAATCCACATCCATCCCACCCCTGCAAAGGTAACCACGGTGAAAACTTCTCCAAAGCTAACTTTGGACTCCTAAAAACAGAGGTGGCTAACTTCTCGCCACCCATGCAAATGTAGAATAGTTGAATGACCGCTGAATCATACACCAATGCACTGTATGAATATGTACATAAATGCATGGATCTCACCATACCCAGTAGGACCAAGACACTGCTCAAAAAAAAAAAAAAGGAAGCCGATCTTGTGGTCCCTGCCATAAACAAACTCTACAACAGAAGGAGGAAACTGATACTGAATAAGGTGAAGTCCCAAGACTGAAAACTCCCTTTATCAACTTCAACAAAAAGTTGAGAACCCTCATCAAATCCTCTAAAGCTAGCTATGAAAGCAGAATAGCAGCAGATAGTAAAGACAACCACAAGGCCTTTTATAGTTATGTAAAGAATCTCCACGTCAATACCCAGATTTGCTTCGAGCTACTACACAATGGTACCTGCTATACCGAGCCAACAGATATTGCCAATATACTGGCCGACAGATTCAGTGCTAACTTTACCCCCCCCTCCCCCAATGACCTATCACATTAACAGGAGATTGTCAGGCACCCAGTATTACTGCTGCAGCTGCACAGGTTAAAACAGCACTGTCCAAGGTCAAGAATACAGCTTCTATGGGACCTGACAATATCACTGGCTGTGTTCTATATGAACTACAGAGTGAACTGACACCTCACCTGTGTGCCCTGTTCAGTCACAGCCTCATCTCAGGCTTTGTCCCTACCGAATGGCACACTGCTATAGTCATCCCTCTCCACAAAGGAAGAGCAGGAACCTGGGAACTATCGCCCATTAGCCTTACGAGTCTGATATGCAAAGCTAAGGGAATGCATCATCATGGACCTAATAAACAAGGATATAGGGAATCTCCAAACTCTGAATCCCACACAGTTTGGTTTTGTGAAGGGGCGATCATGGCTGCTGAACTTGGTCAACTTCTTTGAGTCAGTCATCAGAGCTGTGGATGAAGGCAAGGTGGTTCATACAGCCTACCTTGATCTGGCCAAGGCCTTTGATACCATTCCCCACTCAGGAATCATAAAAATTCAGTAAGCTAGGCATCAAACCCTATATCACTAGGTGGGTTGCAAACTGGCTTACACATAGAACCCACAGTGTGAAAGTAGCTTACTCCAAGTCAGACTGCCGACCAATCACAGGTGGAATCCTGCAGGGTTCGGTCCTGGGTCCTCTCCTGCTTGAAGTCCAGGCTAACACGAAGGGACTCTGGCTGACAAAGTTTGCAGACGATTGCAAGTTGTGAACTATTATTAACTCCCCAAGTGATGTTGACATCCTACAGAAAGGCCTCACTGAGACCAATGACTGGTGTCAGAACCATGGCCTTAAGCTCAATGCCAAAAAATGTGTCATCATTCCCTTTAGGAAAACTCAGTTCCCATGAATTATCACATCGATGGTAGTTCACTAAACACAGAAGGCGTTATAAGAGATCTGGGAACACAAGTTGACAGCAACCTCTGTTTTGACCACCTCATTCCCACTGTGGTCATAAATTCCTTCGATGTGGCACATCTCATTACTAAGGGTTTTGCATCCAGGAAGAAAGAGGTCATTGTCTCCCTCTACTCTTCCCTCATTAGGCCAATCATCAAGTACAATGCCCCATTTGGCATGTACCTCACTAGACACCTGCAACAACTGGACAGGCCGCAAAGATACCTCACAAAGAGGATCCTAGGCCTTAAACACTTGTCCTACATGGACAGACTCAAAAATTTCAACTATTCTCTGTCTCATATCGCCTACTTAGAGGCGATCTCTGCTTGACTTAAAAAGCCATGTCTGATGCAGCCCTGTTAGAAATGCTACATCTGAAAAAATCCCAATCCCTCCGCACCACACTGTCTAAGAGACCTCAACCTCATTACCACAGTCAACAGAACATGTTGGAGGGACAGGTTCATAACCCAGAGACTGCCCATGCTATACACTAGCCTTCCCATACATGTCAAACAGAGCACCTCACTGGCCGACTTCAAGAGAAATCTTGATGAGTAGATGGGAAATAGAAAATTCACCCCAGAGATCACTCTAGTGGCTCTACTCGATAGAGGCACTGGGAACTAAGGTCAGGTGGCACGACACCAGGATAATCCTTTGGGCTGGGCTTGTAAAGGCTCCAGGGCCATTAGCCTAGTACACACCTATGAACCTATGAAAAGTGTACACAGACTACATGGTACCTGTAAGCAAACATTTAATTGTGCATTTTAATAAAAGAGTAAAACAACAAATAGATTTGTACTGTACTCTAAGGTACCATGAATTAAACTTAATCTCTTTACAAAATCATTTAATTTATTCCCATTATTCAGCTATTTGTTTATTTGTTTGTTTACATATTAATTTCAGTTTGGTAACCATGTAAGTGCACTGGCTGACAGACTCTTTTCAGTCACAACCTGAACTCTATGGTACTAGATACAACCAGAAAATGGAAAATAGAATAAAGTATTATACCACCTTCTGAAGGAATGTCATAGCAGTTTGCCAAAATGCAGAAGTGGAATTCAAGCACGATGATAGATAAATAAGAAATGGAAGCAAGAGCAAACTACAAGTATAACTTTGAAGACCAAACTAGTAAAACTAGACAGACACATTAAACAAGTGTAAGACAAGATCTGGAAAATTTGGGACAAAACTTATATAAAGACATTACGCATAATAGAAAATCATTATATATGTATATCTATTTATCTCTCTCTCTATATATACATATATATATATATATATATATATATATATATATATATATATACACACACACACACACACACACACACACACATACGCACACACAATGTGGTAGGACTGAAAACCTACAAACTAACTGACTGTGTAGAATGTAGAATGTATTCCCCAACACAACACATTATATATCCATTAAATACATTTGCAAAATGTTATTCAAAACAGTTTTGGTTGCAGAAAGGTGGTGAAAAATTGTGCTAATAATATCCCGTTAACTTTGATGCTGAGATTAAATTAAATTATATTGAAAATAAATATGCACATTGGACACAAAGTACAGGGATGAAATAAAATTAGCAACAATGACCTGGGAACACTTTGGCACGAAATTACAGTATTATTGTATTTGTTATTCACCAGGTCATTAAAGTAGGAGGAGATTCCTCAAGACTGGAAATGTCCACACGTGCAACCCATATTTAAGGGACATGGGAACAGCACAAACCCAGAGTCACAGAGACCTATAACTTAAGATTGGACATACACTTGTTCAACCCATATTTAAGGGAGATGGAAACAGGACAAACGCAGAGATAGAGACACCCATAATTTAAGATTGGAGACATGCACGTGTTCAATCCATATTTAAGGGACAGGAAAACAGGACAAAACCCAGAGTCACACATAACTTAAGATTGGAGATATGCACTTGTGCAACTCATATTTAAAGGATAGGTGAACAGGACAAACCCAGAGTCACAGAGACCCGAGACATGCATTTGTTCAACCCATATTTAAGGATCAGGGGAACAGGACAAACCCAAAGTCACAGAGACCAATAACTTAAGATTGGAAGCATGCACTTGTTCAACCCATATTTAAGGGATAGGGGAACAGGACAGACACAGAGTCACGGAGACCCATAACTTTACTTTCTTTTTGTAGAAAAACAATGGACAAGGTTATTTGTATAATGTATCATTTGAATTTAGAAGACTAGGACTTGAAACTACATATAAGCATGCATATGTTGTAAATGGATCTATAACCACCTGCAACATGATGTTCTGTAATAATACAATAACAGTTACAAATGGCAAGTGGTGCTGTGGTATAATTTATACAGACTTAATGTCAGCCTTTGATAAAATTGTACACAAAACAATGGTGAATACATTAGAACAACTATATTCTGATGTAATTTTGATAAGATGGATAGTTGCATGGCTTACAAATAGGACATGACAAAGACACATTATCTGGACAGGTGAATCTCTAGGTTACAGTCATGGTGTCCTATACAGCGCTCACTCAGGCCCATAACTTTTTACATCATGTCTTTCTGTTCTATCTTTTTCATTTGTGGAACTGTATTGTCTGCATGCAGATAACTTTAAATAGATAAACAGGTTACATCTGTCACACATAGGACAAAATAACTTGATTACTTAAAAAACATTTGGACACAGGAGAATAATATTTGATAAATGTGTCAACAGCAAAGCCTATGAAATTTCAGAGCGATAGATTGAAGAATGAGTATTTAATATAGCAGACAGTGATTTAAAATGTGGATTCATTTAATAACCTGGATATATGGGTAGATCCACCTTTGAGTTTTTTTTAATGATCATACCAGTAAATTGGATAATGATCATTTTTAAAACTACAGGCTGTAAAAACAAAATATAATAAAAATAAAACATTTATAAAGTCTAGGAACTCAGAAATGATGAAGTTGTGGACTGTAAGTTACACTAGACCCAAATTAGAGTATGGAATAATAATTACAAATCTTATAATAAAATTAGCATAAGTATATTGGAAAGAGCATTACAAAAATATACTAAAGGCATGCATGGATCTGAAAGTTTCAGTTATTACAGAAGATTAAAATATTTGAACTTTTTACTCCATTTCATGCTGATATTTAAGTGGAGACATTAAGAAGACAGTAATCACAGACAACTACCTCTAAGAATGTTTACAATTATCTAAAAGTATTAAGAATCAGACAATCTGTGTAGGAGACAATACAGGAATGAGATATGTAGTAACTTGTTCTCTGTAAGATAGCTGACACATGGAGTAACATTTCTAAACTGTGTAAATATAAATAAGCTGTTTAGCGTCTTAGCTTCTTTCCAGATACTTCACCTCTCTGCCTCTTCTGCCCCACAATGACAGCTGGCCTCCTGCATATCCTGTGGTACTGTAAATATGCACAGAGCTTATGGAACTCACTTAGGATTAAACTGGAAAAAATGGGTTACGGGAAATCCACCCTTTCTTGGGAATTTGCTATATTGCATGTGGGTCAAAAGGGCCTTCCCACTAATGAAGTGAGAGTCCAGATTGCTCTCTTTATGCTAATTAAGCTTTATATAACACAGAACTGGTTGGACCGCTCTAAAACAAACTAGAAAAGTTTTACAAAGGTGGCATCCAAGTATATTCTATCCCATAAACTAACTACAGAAAATATTAGCAAACGCATGAAATACCTTAACTTCTGGATTACAACCTTAGACTGTATCCTGAAGTAATATAAAATGGCTTTACACCTACTCTCCTATACTAGTACTATGGCTAGTCCTTCGCTCCAAAGGATTTAACTCATTCAATTCCTTTATAGTTACTTCAAAGTGTTAATATGGTAATAATAATAGTGTAAGAATGTAGCACTATATGTAAATAGTTGTATGTGATGTTTTCATAATGTTAAGTTGTCATTCTCGCCTTCATTCTTGCTGGATGGATCCGGAGCTGATCCTCGGCTCCGACTCGGCCTATACTATAGCTCGAGAGCTATTTTTTACCGGCTCGAGGCAGCCCTATATCCCACAATACCATGCGCTAACTCTCCAGATCTCGTTTGCCGCTTCGCTGCGAGGTTGCCTTTTTTTGCCAGCTCAGGTCAGTAAAAGAAATTTCAGCAAATTCTTCCTAAACTTGAGGTTAGTTTTTTTTAGATTAGTTCCCTATCGATATTGTTTTACCTAATTACTTATTAGTAATTTTTCGTTAAGCCCTACCCACTCCTTTAGTTAATTTTTATAATCGGGCCTACGGGCTTTAGTTTTTTGTTTACTCTCCCCCTTATTGTGTGTGTGAGTTGTTGTTTTAGTCAGCCCCTTTAACTCCCCCTTGTGTGACAGTCGAGTGAGTGTGTGTGCTGACTGTGTTACTGTCTTTAGGGTAACAATGTCCAAAGACGCTAAGGTCTTGGGATTCAAGAAGTGTGACTCGTGCTGTCAGAAAATGTCTCTGACAGGCGGTCACACTTCTTGCGTCTACTGCTTGGGACCTTTGCACCTGCAGGACTCTTGTTCTGTCTGCCACAGATTTAGTTCAAGAGTCCTGTAGGAGCATCGTAATAAGCTTATTTTGAGGGGCTTATTGAAGCCCGATGACTCCCCGTCCAAGTCTGGCTCAGGGAAGTCGTCTAAGCCCGCCAAGCCCTCGGCTCCAGTTTCCGAGTCGAGGGCTGGTGAAACTGAGATTGCTCCGACATCGGCTCCAGTCGGAGCCGATGTGAGCAAGATCGTACCCGCTCCGAAACCTGTATCGGAGCCAACATCAGCGCGCAAGCGCTCTAGATCTCCTTCATTAAAGTCCGTCCGATCGGCTCCAAGATCACCCCTTCTATCGGAGTGGAGTCATAGGACTCATTCCTCCAGGTCGTCTAGGCTTTCCGACCACGATATCGAGAGGATGGTTAGTAGACTCATAAAATCTCAGGCACTGGCCCAAATGCTCCAAAGCCCTTCTCACCAGACTGTGGCTCCCTCGGTGCCGCCTTCGATTCCTCCTCCGACTCTCCAGTCGAGTTCGGAGCCGGAGTTTGTCGGAACCGTAACCTTGCCCACGTCGGAGCCGATACTTCCACCTTCGGCTCCGGCGTCGTTGGCTTCAACTTCTTCATTGGTACCGTCCATGGAGAAGTCCGGGCGCCGAGACTCCATTGTCGGCTCCGAGGGGGCGAGTGGCATCGGAACCATGTCCGACCCCGCTCTCCATCTCAGAGCGTCGGCTCTGGTTAGTTCGGCCCCGACATCATTCTCGGAACCTTCTCTGTCGGTGCCGGGGGCGGTTCTGGTGTCTTCGGAGCTGGGACTGTCTTCGGTGCCTGATAGGGGGGCTTTCGAGGTGATGAGGAGCGTGCTGGATCCAGTGTCCACTCCAAGGTTGGGTTCTTCAGCTCCTCCCTTTACAGTGCCTGTTACGGTCTCTGGCCATCCTCTTGCAACTGATAGCAGAGATCCAACGCATAGGGTACCCACTTTGGGTGTCTCATCCTCCACCGAGGCCTCTCTTGAAGCTTCAGGAGAGCCACCTAGGAAAAGAAAGTGCAAGAGGAAGCACATAGACTCCCCTGAGTCTCTAACCTCGGACACCGACTTGGATGAGTCGGAGGGCTCCCCCAGATCCCCCTCTGAAGATGTCTCCTTTTCAGACATACTAGAGATCCTGAAACAGAGGGGGAATTGGTCCACACTCAAACCCTCCGAGGACGAGTCGGTTTACCTTGATGCCTTTGGATCTCGCCCCCCCCCTTCGATCCACTGTTGGAAGTGGTGGCCAGAAAGGTGTGGGCAGCTCCTGACTCCATGGAACCTACCCCTAGGAGGCCTTCAAAATTTATTTCTGCTCCGGTGGACAAGCCATTTCTCACCAAAGGTGTCTCGGTAGATGCTATGGTGGTAGCAGCCGCCACTAAGAAGGAATTAGCTGATCCTTCTGTACCTGTTCATCCTCCTAACAAAGAGTCCAGGACCATGGACAGGTACGGTAAGCAGACATTTGCTTCAGTGACCTTTGCTATGCGATCGCTGAACTATTTATGTAATTTCACCCGCCTTCAGAGAGATTTGCTCAAAGAACTGGGTGAAACTCTACAGGATCCTTCTGCTGCGGGGTATCAGGACAAGATTAACTCCCAGGTGGCTACCCTGAATTCCATTGCCAATTCCTCCATGCGGCTTATATCTTATGCATCCGATGGAGCGAGTAGGGCCGCAGGCACAGGTGTTGTGTTGAGACGTCATGCCTGGATGCGACTCTGTAATTTTTCTGATCCCTTCAAGGCATCCTTCACCAACACCCCCTTTGATGGTTCAGAATTGTTTGGACCTCAGGTGAAGAATACCCTCACCAGGTGCGAGCAAGATGGTAAGACTCTCTCTGCCGTGGGAGTCCACTTTTCCACACCATCTAGACCATACCCCAAAGGTCAGAAGGGTGGAAAGATGTGGTTCCGTAAACCACAGGGAGTCGCGCCCGCCGCACGTGGTGAAATTCCCCCTAGAGGCAGGGGGGACAACAATAGACGCCGCCCCAGGGGCAGAGGGGGTCCACAGAACCAGGGTTCCAGGGAGTCCTTCCCTGACCAACCCTTTCAGCATCCCTGAGAAGCTGCCCGACTGTCCACCTTCGGAGGCAGTCGGGGGAAGATTATCTCTGTACCCGGAAGCCTGGCAATCCCTCTCTCAAGACAAATGGGTACAGTTGATCATATCCGAGGGTTACAAAATCCCATTCATTTCCCCTCCAAACCAATTGCCAAGACCCCTCCCAGACGTACCACCCAGACAAAAGGGTCAGGCACAGCTGGAAATAGAAAAGCTGTTAAAAAAAAGAGTCATCCAGGCAGTCCCAGCAGACCAGCTAGGATCCGGAATCTACTCCAGGTTATTTTTGGTACCAAAAAAGACAGGAGACTGGGGAACCATTTTGGATCTCAGTAGACTGAACAGATCTGTGCAGAAGACAAAATTTCGGATGGTAACGCTGCAGTCCATTCTGCCCTTCTTGGGCAGAGACAACTGGATGTGCTCGTTAGACCTGCAGGACGCGTACTATCACATAAAGATACACAGGCGCTCCAGGAGGTTTCTCCGCTTTCGGCTGGGAGCCAGTCATTACCAATTCAAAGCCCTGCCCTTTGGTCTCACCACAGCCCCCCGGGTGTTCACCAAATGTTTGGCAGTGGTCATGGCTCACCTGAGACAAAAAGGATTCCAGGTGTTTCCATATTTAGACGACTGGCTCATTACCGCTACCACCAAGCAACATCTTATCATAACCAGGGATTACATCATTCACATTTGCAGCAGGTTAGGTATTTCCATAAATTTTGCAAAATCCTTCTTGTCACCTTGTCAGTGTATAAACTTCATAGGCGCCGAATTAAACACCACAGAAATGTCTGCAACTTTACCACCTCAGAAAGTGATAGATATACGGCAGAATGTCCACCTTCTGATTCAGTCCAACAAAGTTCAAGTCAAGTTAGTACTGAAAACATTGGGCCTCATGGCAGCGGCGATTCCCCTTCTTCCCTTTGCCCGCTTCCACATGAGAATTCTTCAGTGGATGCTTTTCTCTCAGTGGTCCTACCAACAACTTCCTATGACTCACAACATCTTGATAACCCCGACTTGCAAGAAACACCTCGCCTGGTGGATGGTCTCCCCTCAACTTCTTCAGGACAGACCCTTTGTTCTTCCCCCTCCAGTTGCCACGGTGACAACGGATGCCTCCCTGATTGGGTGGGGGGGGCATTATCAGGGCAGGACTGTCCAGGGCACGTGGCAACAATTAGAATGCCACCTGCACATAAATGTCCTAGAGATGAGAGCAGTGCTTTTATCGCTATGCAGCCCTTCAGGACTCTCTTCCCACGGGCACTATAGCAGTTCAAACGGACAATATGTCCGTAGTGTGGTACATAAACAAGCAGGGCGGAACAAAGTCCTACCCCCTATGTCGAGAAGCACTCAGACTTTGGCAGTGGGCGATCTCCTCTCAACGGTTTCTGATAGCAACGCACATCCCCAGGAGATCCAATGTTATAGCGGACAGATTGAGCAGAACAATTCTCATGCCTCACGAGTGGTCTCTAAATCAAGTGGTAGCAGAGAGAATTTTCCGGAAGTGGGGCCAGCCTTGCTGCGACCTTTTTGCAACACCTCAAAACAGCAAGTGCCTCGACTTCTTCACTCTCTTCCCCCTACCAGGCCACCCCCCCCAGAGACGCTCTAGTCTACGATTGGCCTCGGGGTCTTCTATACGCTTTTCCCCCTTTTCCGTTGATCCCAAAGTTAATTCAGAAAGCAACCGCATTGAGATCCAAAATGACCCTCATTGCTCCTTACTGGCCTTGACAAGTATGGTTTCCGTTCCTGCCTTCTGGAACAGCCCTGGCATCTGGAACCATTTCCAGATCTTTTGACCCATCTGACGGGCAAGCTGCACCAGTCTCTTCAGTCCCTCAACCTCACAGCTTGGTTGCTCCACTTCCAACCATAGCCAGGCTTCCCTTCATTTCTCTTCCTGTCCGTGACATTATTTTTGCCTCCCATAAGTCTAATACCAGGAAGACTTATGCGAGCAAATGGAAGCGTTTTCTTTCTGGGCACAAGCTAGGTCCTTAGACCCTTTTAATGCTCCAATTCACAAAGTTCTTGATTTTCTGGCAGAGCTTTTTCATGCAGGTTCATCGGCAGCCACTATCAGAGTTCAACTAGCGGCCATTGCCAATTTCCATGTAGGACTATCGGAAACCAGTATTATGTCCCATAAACTCTGTAAAGCTTTCCTCAAGGGCATTTTCTTACTCAGACCTCCCATTAAGGATCCTCCTCCACGATGGGACCTGAATTTAGTGTTATCTTCACTAATTCTTCCTCCCTTTGAGCCTGCAGCTACTTGTTCCCTCAAGCTCCTCTCTTGGAAGACTCTGTTTTTGGTGGCTATAACTTCTGCCGGCAGAGTGTCGGAGCTTCAAGCCTTGTCTACCCGTCCCCCTTATTTGGTCTTTCATAAAGACAGAGTAGCTCTCAGAACAAACCCTTCCTTTCTACCTAAAGTTTCTTCTGAATCAAATCTGAATCACACTATTCACTTGCCGGTTTTCTTCCCAAATTATTCAAACCGGGCTGAACAGAAACTACATTCCTTGGATGTTCATCGCCAATTGCGGTATTATCTAGACAGAACAAAACAATTCAGGAAGTCAGAACAGCTCTTCCTTTCTTATGCTGACGGGAGGAAAGGACTTCCAGTTTCAAAGGTAACCCTTTCCAGATGGTTAGCTTCCATCATTACCTTTGTCTACGAGTTGAGACATAAACATCTTCCTTCAAAACCTAAGGCTCATTCAGCCAGGGCGCTATCAACTTCAACAGCCTTTCAAGCAAAGTTACCTTTAGATGCCATTTGTGCAGCAGCTACTTGGGCTTCTCAACATACCTTTATTACCCATTACAAACTGGATATAGCCTCCAGAAATAGAGCTGACTTTGGTTCCACTGTACTCAGGAGTCTGTTCCGTTGAGCCACCCAGGACCAAGGTGTTAGGGACGCTGTCCCATCCAGCAAGAATGAAGGCGAGAATGACAACTTAACATTAAGAAGTTATGCACCTACCATAACGTTCCATGTTAGTTGTCTTCTTCTCGCCTTCTTTCTTGTGTCCCTCCCTCCTGCCCCCTGGCCTAGACAGACTTGAAAGTTCTGAGATCCTTCTATTTCATAATGTTGCCCCTTTTTCCAAGGTTCCCATATCATGACTACTATTGCCAGGGAGACTGTTTATATATATATTGTTTTTTTGTTGGTAACAAAAAATTCTATGCTATGTGTTAGCTGCCAAACGAGATCTGGGGAGTTAGCGCATGGTATTGTGGGATATAGGGCTGCCTCGAGCTGGTAAAAAATAGCTCTCGAGCTATAGTATAGGCTGAGTCGAGCCGAGGATCGGCTCCGGACCCATCCAGCAAGAAAGAAGGCGAGAAGAAGACAACTAACATGGAACGTTATGGTAGGTACATAACTTCTTATTATATTCTTTATTAACTACTGATTTTTCAATTTTGTGCCAGTAACGATAGTTTGAATTACCTGAGTCAAGAATGTCATGTATCTTTTAATAGTATAGCCTCTCCTGTCATATTAAGAAAGTAAGCTTTAAATGTTTTGGTTGGTTATGTGAATGTTTATTGGCCTTATTTGTCTCTGTATGCTGATCAGTTTCAGTAAAATGTTTTTTGTAAATGTTGTACCAAAATAATGAAACAAAAGTAAAATAAAGCTTTGAAAAAAAAAAAGCTGTTTAATCGACTGGCTATGTCACATATAGAAGGATGCCTTCATTTTTTTATTTATGTTTTATTTTTAAGTATAATGATATTCTTTAAACTAATGAGTGTATATTGCAGACATCTTGCATTATCGTGATTGACCAGCAAATTCTCTGTTTGCAACCAAATATTACATTTGCTCTCAGTTGCAGCTTACATTATTTCACTGTACAACTGTTACATTATATCAAAATAGAGGTGTATGTTTAGATAAGTCATTAGTTGCAAAATAGTCAAATAAATAAAACCATGTCTTCACATGAGACCTGTGTGTCTGCTTGCTTGTTTATTTTTTAAATAAATAAAATCACAATTTCACATAGATTGTGTGTGTCCGTTTACTTATGTATGTATGTTTGGATGTCAGTTAAAATTGTACTGGCTAGTTCTACAGTAAACTCTCAGTTAACCGGCACCCATGGGGATTGGTAGATGCCGGATAACTGTAGTTTCTGTTTGCTTGACAGTTACTGTTAAAAACAGGCCTGATTAGTACTGTACCCTATACTGTTGATTTGGTTTGACTTGGGGAGAGATGGGACTTTATTCCTATCTTCCTTTTTAAAGCTCTAAAAATGTAAGTTATGTTTCTGTTGGGGGAAAACAGAAAATGCAACACCTGAAAATGATACTGTATTTCTCCAGTATTTTTTAGCCGGTTGCTTGAGAGTGCTGGTTGCTTTGAGTTCCAGTTAACTGAGAGTTTACTGTAATTAGAAAAAAATGACTGCCTAGTCGATATGAATATACATGCCAAAAAATTCATTTTTTGTGATTTCGTGACACTTCAGTTATAACTGAAGGCATACCTCTCAGCCTGTAAGTATAGAGACAAAAGTCTTGACAGAAACATTTAATTGGCTAAAGTAGTTACCCAAGTCCAAGATAAGAAAGTAGTCAGTGGTACCTTTACTCAAAAGTACTAACAAGAACAATAAGGTGCAAAGCAGAAGACAAAGTCCATATGTCTCTGAGATGATCGGGTACTCCCCATCAAATACCTTGCACCATTTCTCTTCCAGTTCTTACTAAAGAAAGGTCCTCACCACATTTTCCACATTTAAAAAACATGGTATCAGTGGGCCCTGATAATATCCATGGATGCCTCCTAAACAGCTTCAGACATGACCTGTCAGGCCCACTAGAGTCTGTGTTCAAGCACAGCCTCCAAACAGCTTTGTCCCTAGGGAATTAAAGACTGCAACTGTCATCCTGCTACACAAAGATGGAGCATCAACTGATCCAGAGAACTAGAGACCCATAAGTTTGTCTAATCTTACATGCAAAGTCATGGAAAGAATTATCATGGACCCGATAAAGACATAGGAAATATTAAATAAGGTCTTTTTGCTCTCAGATGCAGTTTGCACAGTTTCACTGCAAAACTCTTACATTATATCAAAAATAGCTATCTATACCTACATATATCATTAGTTATGAAATAGTCAAATAAATAAAACTATGACTTCAATTGGAACCTGTTTGTCTTCTTGCTTATTTATTTTGTAAAATAAATAAAACTACAAGTTCACATGGAATACATGTGTCTGTTTACTTACTTATGTATGCATGTATACAGTAATACTTTCTAGTTCTAAGTAGGATAAAAATGACTGCCTAGTGCATAGGAATATACATGCAATAAAAGCCATTATTTTGTTGGGATTCATGACATTTCAGATATAACTGAAGACGTACCTTTCAACCTCATAGTATATAGAGAGAAAAGCCATGACAGAAACATTTCATTGGTTAAAGTAGCCACCAAAGTCCAAGACAAAAGAGTAGAGGACAGTAACTTTACTCAAAAGTGTTATTCAAGAACAATAAGATACAAGCAGAAGACAGAGTCCATATGAGTCGAAGATGACCAGTTACTCTCCAGGAAATACCCTCTACCATTTATCCCCCAACTCTTACTAAAGAATGGGTCCTCACTGCACTCTCCAAAGTTAAACACACTACAGCAACAGGCCCTGATAATATCCAGGGATGACTCCTAAATAGTTTAAAACATGACATGTCAGGGCTATAAGAATCTCTGTTCGGCCACAGCCTATAGACAGGCTTCATCCCTAGGGAATGGAGGACTGCAGTGGTCATCCCTGTACATAAAGATGGACCAGCGACAGACCCAGGGAACTACAGACCCATAACATATACTATTCTTATATGCAAGGCCATGGAAAGAATTATCATGGATCTAATAAATAAAGACATAGTAAATCTTCAAATACTGGATCCATCCTGCTTTGGTTTCATCAAGGGTAGGTCAAACCTACTAAACCTGGAGGACTACTTTGAGAAGGCCACTTGAGCCATGGATGATAGGCAAAACAGTGCATATTACCTACCTCAACCTGGTAAAGGCATCTGACACAATACCTCACTTGGCTATTACAGACAAACTCACAAATTTAGATATAAATCTCTGTGTAACCTGAAGGATAGTCAAATGGCTCATGGATAGGATATGTGAACTTAGGGTGGGGCAACCTACCTCCACCAATAGGTCTGTTACTAGTGGTGTTCCAGGGGTCTCAGTACTGGGACCTCACCTATTTGGAATATACACCTTTGAAGTCATAGCAAATATAAAGGGTCTTTAGCTGACCAGATCTGCTGATGACTGCAATATGAGTGCAATGATTGATTCCCCAAAAGATGTAGATAACCTTAAGGAAGGTTTGAGAGCCAAGTAACTGGTGGCAGAACCATAGCCCAAAACTCAATGCAAAAAAATAAAAATAAAAATATTTGTACCTTATGGGAAGATAACTACCCCCACAAATTACAGCATTGATAACACTCTCCTATGGGTAGACCCAGTGGTAAGGGACTTGAGGACTCAGGTTGACAGTAACCTGAACTTTGATCAACATGTGCCCATGGTGGTGAGAAAGTACTTCTATGTGGTGCAAATAATAAGTTATGGCATGGCATCCAGATCTGGGGAGATCATAGTCTGACTATGCTCAGCTGTCATAAACACACACACACACACACACACATCTGGATCTACTTCTAAATTTTGAAGTTTCAATCTTCAAAAGACTGAGACCGGAAGATCGAAGTTTTGAACATTCTCAATGAAGATCGACATACTGCATGGAACGATATATTTAACATTTGCCTCACTGTAGAGCGATCTCAGAGTTGGTATATTTATTTGGCAAGGGGTGAGGGGGGCACAGCCCCCCTGCAAAAATGTTAAAAAAAAATCTTTTGTTTCTATTTTTTTTGTTTTGCTTACTGTTTGAAGTTTCAAAACTTTGATTTTCTAGTCTCTGTCTTTTGAAGTTCAAAGTTTTGAAACTTTGAAATTTAGAAGTAGACCCATACATAGATATACATATACACATAACATACACACACACACATACACACACACACACATATATATATATATATATATATATATATATATATATATAGTGTGTGTGTGTGTGTGTGTGTGTGTGTGTGTGTATGTGTGTGTGTGTGTGTGTGTGTGTGTGTGTGTGTGTGTGTGTGTGTGTGTGTGTATATATATATATATATATATATATATAAAATATATACCTCCCTAGCATGCAGTGTGATTATGATGGCTCTGAATGGGTGTAGGTATCAAGTCCCATTCTTTTATTCAAAATCTCCAGCAAGAACAATACCAAACAAATATTTGGTGTGATAATCATGGGCTTATCTTCAACGCATTGCATATAAGTCAATCTGTGACCCTGCTTTATTGGAAATGCTGCGTATCTGTAAGTCAAATGGTATACGGGGTTACTCACTATAAAGACCTTAGCCTGGTATCTGACATTAGTAGAACCTACTGGAGGGACAAACTTATCTCGGAGAGGTTACCATACTTTGGAATGGACTTCTCACTTCATGTCAAACAGTGCACCTCATTGGCCCTCTTCAAATGCAAGCTGGATGATTGGATGGAAAACTGTAAATTCACCCCGAGGGGGGTTCCACCTGTCTCCCTCTTGGACAGGGGCAATTCGTGCTGAGTGTTGAAATAAGGGTAGAACTTGGCTAGGCTTTTAAGGGTCCTAGGGCCATTAGCCTAGTAACTTCCCATGATCTTATGCCTTGAAAGGCAGCACTGTCTGTGTTGGTAAAGCCTGTATCTGTACCACTTGCCATAAAGATATCTCTCACTGGCACAGTCACCAGTTACTTGTGTCTCTGTACAGCTTACAGATTCTCCTTTGACCACCATGCCTCTGTGGTTGTTGTAAAATCTTTCTACCTTACATAGCTTATCCTTTGTGTTATCTACTCAACTTCCAAATAAGTCATACCCTTACTGTATTCATCCTTTATTAGGCCCATCATTGAAAACAATGCCCTAATTGGCACATACCTCATAAAGTACTGAAAGCAACTCATAATACTTCAATGTTTCTTCAACAAAAAAGATTTCATGTCTCACTAACCCTGGCTAATCTGATAGACTGAAAGACATGTTTCTCTACAAAGTGTCTTAAACATTCCTGACGGGGTTATGCCCACTAAAGTTCCCTTAGTATGAATGACTCAGCACTCTTAAGATTACAATCATCACAATAAAACTAGTTGTAAACCTGTACTTGTGCATAACAAGTACCTTACCCAATGCATTCCACATTTGTGAAATAGGTTGACTTTACATGTGAAACACAGTACTTCTCTTGCAACTTTTATAACCAGTTAGGAGAATTTTAAGAATTCAGGGCAAAACAAATAAAAAACAGCAAATCTATTTTTTTCAAAAATGTGCTGTTTTCTCCTCCCAGAAGAAAAGTAAACAGTCTTTTCTTTCAGTCTTTTGTGGATGAAATCAGAGATTCATTTTTCTGACTTTGTTATATCTACCAGCATGGAAAACTACTAATAGAGTCTGTGTATGTTATGTACTGCCTGATTAATATACAACAAATAAATAAGTAATAACAATGTATTACTTGGGTCAGATGTAGTTCATAATACATTTTTTCAGCCAGTTTAGATATAAGGGTAGGTCTACGTCATTTACTCACAAAACATATTCATACACAAATTTGTCTCAGCATAGGCCTCAGCTTTAGTAAGCAATCTCATTAAATGACAACAAAGAACATTCACAAGTGCTGATCTTTAAATATGTGCAAACACATCTCAGTGCAATACAAGCAAGCTATTAGCACATCATTTTAGCTTTCATCTACCATCACCACTAGTTACAACACAAAAAGACAGCCGCGAGAGAATTAAGATACTGAATACCATTGGTAACACTCCTCCATCTTACTATTGAAGCATTGCTACTAAATATTATTTATGTGTGTGCATGTGTGTGTGTGTGTGTGTGTGTGTGTGTGTGTGTGTGTGTGTGTGTGTGTGTGTGTCTATGTGTATGCACATAGATATTTCTTTAATTTATTGAAACTAAAAAGTAATCAATATATTCAGTCATAAATCATAAAGGGCTAATATACATGCACACACGCACTTCTCAGCTGTCACAAATTTGGGGGAACACATGTAATTTGTTCTCAGACTTTTGTTCCATCCCTGCTAAATCTGGAAATTAGTTTGAGTTAAGGGCACCCAATAAGATTACCTGATATAGAAGTTTCTCTGTAATTATTTTTCTTTGTCCATACTTCTGAGGTAAAAGTTGAAAGACATAAGACATGACACATACATACATATGTAGATTGTACTAACACATATGCAGCTATTTACCACATTAAAAGAGTGGGGCACTTTTTCCATGTTTTCAGGCTCCAACTTGTTACAGAGCAAACACAAAAATCATGTTTGTTACACTCCTTTGCAAGAACTGTTTACAATTAAAAATGAGTACACATCAAAACAAATAAAATGTCTCTGCCTGTCTAATCAATAAAAAGGGTCTGTTGCCATGGATATGAACTTTCCCATTATCTCCCTTACCAGCTTGTTGGATATGGGCATCCTGAGGCAATGTAGTAATTGCTTCATGTTTATTGGCAACCAGTTAATTCTAAAACAAACATATGGTATGTGAGAGATGTATTTACACAATGTCACTGGAGGCAAAGCTCTCATATAAAAGCACTCCTACTGTGAATAAGGTTATCAGTAGTATGCACTCTGCATCCATCACACACACACATTTCAAAGCAGACACATAGACCCATATATGCTGAGGCACTTAAATGTAACCAACCTAAACCCCAAAGACCTCCTAGATGAAGTGCACAACAAACTCCAACAACCCTGAACACACTCTTTCAAAACAACACCCACATCAGCGCATATGGCTACATTTCATGGAGCCTCTACTTCTAAGCCTGCATGGCAAGCCAACACAGAATTCAACATTCTAGTCATTGGAGAGTCATAGGTACATAGGTTCGTAGGAGGCTGCTAGGCTAATGGTCCTAGGGTCTTTTTAAGCCTAGCCATGTTATACCCTTGTTCCATTATTGACCTTGTTGTATGGTCTATATTACCCCTGTCCCAAGAGTGACAGAGGTGACACACACACACACACACACACACACACACACACACACACACGCACACACGCACACACACACACACACACACACACACACACACACACAAATAAATATTTTATTTTTATTTTATTTTACATTTGTTAACCGGGCTGATCCAACTGGATATTGAGTCCATTTTCAGTGGAGGCCCAGGGAGAAATGCTCCAAAAATACTTTAATTTATAAACAGAATTACAGAGAGTAACATTTTAGTTAAAGAGCATTTAAAGTGTCAAATTCTGTCAGGAGCAAAAGTTAGGACATTAACATACTAACAGTCAATTTGCTTGTGGACTAAAAAAAAAAAATTAGTAGGCAGAAAAGGTGGAAGTGGTAGAAATAGATGGAAATGTTAGTCAGGGTTTATGCAGGGGCAGAACCGCCGGGTTCTAAGGAAAGTTTTGAGCTGGGTTTTAAAGCAGTGAGGAGAGGAGATGGAAGAGAGATTGTCAGGAAGAGAGTTCCAGGATTTTCCAATAGTGTTAGAGAACAAGGAGTTACCTGCCAAGTTGTTGGCTTTACAAGTTGCTATGAGGTGTTTGTTAAAGGAACGTAAGCTTTTGAGGTTGCAGTATGGAGTTATAAGGGAAGTGAGTATAGGGGTATTAGTGGGCTTGTACAGAATTTTTTGGGCTAAGGAGAGTTGATAGAATAAGATCAGATTTTGCAATTCTAGTCATCCTAATTCCTTTAAGTTTTTGCAATGGTGAGTTCTGTAAGTAGAACCAGAGGCAAATCTGGCGATACTGTTATAGGCAGTAGACACTAAAGCAACTAAAAACTTTAATATGGTAAGCGCTTTTGGTCATATATTCAGTATTATTATGATCAGACTTTAGTCTCTAACCAGCATGCAATTATTTAATATATATGTTTTACATATTACTATATATTTTTTATGTGACTTTACTTAGCTAAATATCTTAGTTCTTACAGTAAACTTATGTCATTATCATACATTATACATTTTCAGTTTAGCCCTAGTAGCTTTTAAAATGTTATTTTGTAGTATAATATATATATATATATATATATATATATATATATATATATATATATATATATATATTTATATATGTTATACATATATATTTAATGTTATTTATAAATTGACTATTACGTATTTAACATTGTAACTTTTTAGAGCAGGTTTTCAACTGTTTAAATATTGTTTTTTTATGGTTTTATTTTTATATTTATTTTTATTGGTTGATTGAATGACTAATTGATAATTAACTACAAGCTATATAAGTATCATTGTTATGTTGTTCTGGGTCTGAAGAAGGTGGAATATTATTACCACTGAAAGCGCTTACCATATTAAAGTTTTTAGTTGCTTTAGCATTACGTTACTCGTATTTGCTTATTTCAGCTTTCTCCTGCCATTCAACTCGTTTTTCTCTTGATTTTTAGTAGTTTTTTTGGTTTTCTTGGTTTATTTTGAAGGTAGGAGTGGAACCATTTTATGGCACTAGAGTCTAAGGGTAATGTTTTCAGTAAATTTATTAGAATCTGGTGATTGACCATATCGAAGGCTTTGGATAGGTCAATGAAGAGAGCAGAGGTAAGGATATTATTGTTCTGATTTTTGTTGATGCAGTCAGTGAAGGAAAGGAGAGCAGAAGTGGTGCTATGGAAGGGTCTGAAACCATGCTGACAGTTGGATATGCGGTTGTTATTTAACAGGTGTTTAAGAAGCTGTTTTTGGATACATTTTTCCATTATTTTAGTAAGGGGGAGAGAAGGGCTATGGGTCGGTAGTTAGAAACCTTTATTGAGTCACCACCTTTATGCAGGGGAATGATATGTGAGGTTTTCCAGACTGAGGGAATTTAGCCTTCGGTAATGGTTCTGTTAATTAGAATGGAAATAGGACAGGCCAGTGGATTGGCAGCAATTTGTAGATATTGTGGGGGTAGAAGGTCAGCAGATGGGGAGGAGGGTTTAAGTTTGTGGAGAAGAGAGCAGATGAAGGATGTGGGTACAGGTTGAAGTTGTAATTGGGGAATAGAAGTGGGAGGGGAGGTGGGCTGAGAAGCTATATCAGGGGATAGTTGTTTAGATAGTGACTGGACGGTTTCAGTGAAGAATGTATTAAAGGCATCAGCTGTATGTTTTGGGTCATTATGGGAAGAGTTTAAGGGGTGTGGGGTGTCTGAGTGGCCAGGTTTTAAGAGTCTATTAATCCCTGCCCAAAACTTTTGTGGGTTTAGCTGGTTAGTTTGTTGTAGGTGGCAGTAGTAATTTCTTTTGTCTAGAAGTACGACTTTTTTTTGTAATGTTTCTTATTTATCTAAATTTAAGATGGTCGCTGGGATCTTGGGTGCTATGGTATTTGGTCCAAAGTTTATTTTTCATAATTATTTTATGCCGTGTGTCTTTTGAGAGCTAAGGGGCTTGTTTTGAGCAAATTCTGACAGATCTTAAAGGGGCATGAGAGTCTAGTATAGATAGGAATTTTGAGTTGAAGTATGCAACAGCGTCATCTAGCGGCAGAAGTTTAAGAGGAGACCAATTTCTAGTTTGTAATTCAGCAAGGAAGGAATCAGGGTTGAAGTTTCTATTTGTTCTGATTTGTTTATATTTAGTAAGGTGAGGAGTAGGGCTTTTACGTCTTATTAAACAGGTGAGGGCATGGTCACTTATGTCATCAGGTAGAGTTCCTACTATGTAATTTTAGTCATGACTGTTAATCAGAATCCAATCTAATATGCTTTCTTTATTGTTAGATTTGTTTGTTCGGGTTGGGTGTTAATGGTTTGTGAGAAGCTATTGAGATTTAGGAGGGAGGGTGAGACTCCTGAGGAGCAGGTTTTCCAGTCTATATTGACATCACCAAGTAGTATGGTTTCTTGTGGGTATGTAATAGATAGCCAATTAATAATTTCTTCTAGTGTGTTAATATTATTTCCAGGGGAAAGGTAGGTGCAAATAATATTAATGGATTTGGGGGTATTAAGGTGTAGTTTAGAGATAAGGATTCAGTGTTGCTAACAGAGGGAGGGTTTTCATGGATAACAGTAATTTGCATGCCCATTTTATACAGAATTGCTATACCACCACCCCTTTTGGATTTACGGTCTAGTCTTAAAATGTTGTAACCTGGGGGAGCAATTTCACTGTCTTGGATTGTTGGTTTTAGCCAAGTTTCAGTTACGCAAAGTATGTCAAATGAGTGGATATCAAGCAGAGCATGGAGCTGGTCAATTTTATTATTAATACTGCAGATGTTTAGGTGAGCTATAGAGAGATAGTTTGGGGGTTTTGATGGAAAGGTAGAGCAGGAGAGTGGAGAGAGTAGGGGATTAATAGTAGGAGTGTTGTTTGGGCCAGGGTTGGGATGAATGTCACCTGCTATGAGAGAGAGAAGTAGTCTAATTTTGGTGTCAGAGGGTTTGGAGTAGAAGTAAGATGCTTTTTTATCTAGGTGGTTATTGTAGGTAATATGGAATTTTCTATGAAATCTTGGTAGAAGGTATCTAGGAGAATAGATGTAGTTTGAGAATGGCTGGAATGTGATTTGGGAAGGTTGGCTAGTGTATTGGGTGACAGAGTATGTGTCTTTTAGGCAAAGTTGTTCATATGATGTTAGAAGGTAAGATAGTATAAGGAATGGAAGAAGTGAGGAAAGGAGTATATGATTTACATTATTAGAGCTTAGTAGTGGAGGCATGGTGATAGGGATGTGTATGAAGGTAGGTAAAATGATAGAAAAGAAAATTGTGGGAAGGATGAAGAAAAGAGAAGAGTATGTGTTTTAGTAGACTAGAATAGGTTTTGGATGGGTAGGAGGGTGAGGTACTGTGTGATAGGGGGAGTGGCTAAAGAAGTATAAGGGTAGGACCCCTGGGGATGGGTGGGAATTGGGGGTAGGTAGAGGAGCGGAGTGAGCCCGCAGGGCGAACGGAGCGGGTTAGCGCAGGTCAAGGATGAGAATCAAAAGACATTCAGTAAGCTACAGAGTTTAGAGGATTTCTTGGACGGTTGGAGACTAGAGAGGGGAAGATTAGACAAGCGAGTAAAGGGCCCCACCTAGTGGACAAAGTAAGAAATTAGAGTTGGCAGGGAAGGTACAAAGGTAAGAAATGGGTAAGGTAGTGTTAGTAACAATGAAGTGAAGGGGTTTATCTATAGGGGAGAGCATGGCCTGACTGCTGGAAGCCTTGCTTGGGAGAGGGCCTTTTGTATACAAACCAGAACAGGCGATAAAGGAGTTCATTACACTGAGTATTGTAAATACACATACTTCCTTGAGTCCTTTTGTAAGAGGGACTTGGAGAGTTAGACAGGGTTATCCACAGAGAGCAGCTCAGATAGCTGGGTTTAATAGCAGGGGGTGTCTTTTGACCAGGCAGGTAGGTTCACGGTCATAAATGAAGGAGGGAGGTTGATAGCTATGTGGGGTGGAGAGAGAAAAAAAAATACAATTTAGTGAGAGTCCAGTTGGGTGCCAGTGTAGAGCTTAACACAGTTAGGTAAGAGCATAGAGTAAGCCAAAGATGAATTGCACTAAGAACAAGCACTTACACAAGGTTATATACTACCTCATTAAATTACTGTAGCTAAGGCTAAACAAGGATGCAGGTTCTGGTTAAATGTTGGCAACTTAAGCCAGGTAGAAACAAAAACAATTATACATGCAGAAACAGGTAGGGAGCCTTGCAAATCCTTACAATACATTGCTATTATCAGTACAAAACATTCTCAATATGCGGTTCAAATGAATGCCAGGCAGGAGTATCTAGGCTACTGCAGTTAATAACAGATATTAGTTAAATACAAAAGAGGTAAGCAATTAACATTGAGATATGAGCCAGAAACAATGACAAGTAACAGCTATCACAGTACATTCCCAAGGTGCATTTTTAAGTAATGCTAGGCAGGAGTTAACTAGAAAAAAAACAGATATATAGGAGATAGCAGTCAATACAAGTGAAGCAATCATAAGCAAAATATATAAGTGCCTGATGCAACCACAGGACACACCTGTCACATCAACAAATTACTTTCCAATGCCAAAAGGAAGACAACTAATTGAGTAACCCTGAGCAACGGGTGCTAGCCATAGAGTGTTCTTCAGTATGTCCGACATAAGAATAAACTGTTCTATGTAATAGTAGCAGGGTACTGATTGACAAAAAGAAACAAAAAAACTATTTGGTCATAGCCAGTAACAATTAGAGCAGAGGCTCTCTGGCCTGTCTGTGCTTGGAGGAAAAAAAAATAATAATAATAACCTCCTCAAATTTGCGCTAGTGAAAGCGCTTCAGCAACCTGTGATGTTTGAGCTCGGAGACTGCCTTCCTCCTAAATAGCGTTGAGTGTAAGCGCTTAGGAGTACAATGCAGTCTTTATATTTGTGAGTCCTATGCTTCTTATTTACCCATTAATGTCTTTTCTATACTCAGAGACCAGAGTCCTTGAGTACACACAAGTGTAAGCGCTTAGGCTATCTGCGTCTTCAAAATTCTCTGACTTATTTCCTTCAAAATGCGCTACATGTACACCTAGTAAAGGATTAAGGGTATTAACCAAAAAGCAGAAGCTCATCTGTATTAGGGAGGGCAACTCAGGAAGGATCAACTTTACTAATTAAGAAGGCGCTGTTGGGGGTTCAGCAATGTAGCGGACAGCAAAAGCACTTGACTGCATGCCGACCAGCACTTTAAAACAGTGTGTGCTTCTTATGAGGATGAAAACTGCAATTGGTACAACGTTTTGGATGCAGAGCGCGCGCTAAAATAATGGTGAGGTCTCTGGATATTAACCCTGATGAAATAGTAAATGGGGTAGTAGCTAGACCTGTATAAGCTTTGCAAGCTGACGAGCACTCTTTACACGTTGTACCAGAAATACACTAGTATATAAGAGCAGCTAAACATGTCTATGTGCCTGGTAAGAATCTAAGCAAAGGTGAACATAGTGTAGGTCACAAAATTAAGGTAGACCTTCACCATAAGCACAGAGCTGCAATGGGAGTATATGAGGATCAAAGAAAAAAATAAAACTAACTCAGCAGAGTAGGGACTCCCTCGCACACTTTGAGGAGGAAATGGCATGGTAAAGAAACCACGTGGAGTCACTACTTACAAATCGGGTATTCTAGATGCACAGCAATGGTAAACAATTTAATACAGTTAAGTTAGCAGTACAATAAATAAACCAGCCTATGTAAGTCCACCTTAGAAGTTACATATAGAACAAAACGAAATTAAACATTGACATTACAGTCAGTAAACAGACTTACATTGTGATCACCCGGTGGGCCAGGGACAACACAGCAGCCAGGGAGAGATGCAGGATATCAAAGATGGTGCCAGGCCAAGTTACCTGACTATAAGCCTTTCGGGAAAGGAAGTGAGGAGGTGAGGGGAGGGAATAGGCAAGAAAAGTGGGAGGGAGGTCTATACACACACACACACACACACACACACACACACTCACACGCACACACACACACACATATATATATATATATATATATATATATATATATATAAAATATGTGTGTATACACACACACACACACACACACACACACACACACACACACACACACACACACACACACACACACACACACACATGCACACACACACATATATTAAATTGCTAGAATAATAGGATTTTGAGTTAGCATGCACTTTCCGAATGATATAAATCTGAAGCTCAAACATGTGTCCTTATTACCTGAATTCAGTAATCATCACTGATTTGCCAGAAAACCACAAATTGTAAGAGAAACAGACCAAATCACAAGGAAAAAATCAGGACATTCTACGAAGATAAGGAGAGTTGTCTGAGTTGAGAGGTATGTTACCACTGCACAGTCTTGCATCCTGCTGCTTTGCAAGGTGGGGGGGGGGCATCACTAAAAATGAGATGTTGGTAAGCACCAAAACTGGCTCATTTAGACAACCGATCTCTAGTGCTTGCTTTGCAATGTAAACACACATGGTTGCAGTTATTTACAGGTATCTTAGTCTTATTGAGACAGAAGAAAGACAAAAACATGAACAGATTGTTTCTGTGGGCAGCATCTACAACCACTTGCCACAGATATTGCTGCTCTTCTGAAAGTATTTAAAAAAATGTCTCAGCCTCCAACAGAAAAAAAATTGTTAACATTTTGAGGATGTTTAGGGTTAGTATTTGTCCTTCTAACAGGACCTCTTGTCCCTGCTGTCTTTGAAAAAATCTACACCCCCATCACTGTAATAATTAATTACTGAAAAAAAACATAGGATGAAATCGTGTGTATGGGTAATAAGTAACGTTAACACTACCCGCATATATACCCTGACGATTTGATGCTGGTAAGCATTGAGATTTGTTCTTCTAGGCAACATCTGTAGTGCTTACTTCACATTGTATAGGGACACTGCAGTTATTCACAGCCATAAGGGTAAAAAAAACTTAGGTCTCTGTTGGTAGAGTGTGCTCTTACCACCATAACTCTCAACTTCTTAGCCGAAAAAATCTGAAAAAAGCTTAAAATAATGGGGGACAAAGTCCAAGAAATAGCGATAAAATTTAAATATCGCTCTTATAAACTTAGAAAGTTGCTAGAATAATAGGTTTTGCATTAGTATGCAATTTCAGTATGATATGTTGTTGTTGTTGTTGTGTCTTTCAGCTTTTTCCAGTTAGTGTTCGCCACAGCGGAACTCCGGTCCGCTAATGATTGGCAGTAGATTTTTACGTGCCGAGTTGCCGGCCCTGACGCACAACCTTCAACGAAGGTACGCCCATTCACGCATGTCTCCACACAGAAGATGCTCTAGCTGAGAATCGAACTGGACAACGTCTTACTGTGAGGCGACAAAGTCTGAAATTAAGGGGTGTCATTATTTAATGAATCCAATCCTCAATGATTTGACAGAAAACCACAAATCTTATGAGAAGCAGACGAGATGGGCAATAGTGCAAACAGCAAGTACTTGCAGTTTTTATGATATGTAAAAGACTGGGAGGTAAGGACTACAAGTTAAGTAGGAGGTATTATATTAAGGTTTCGATTTTCATGAGTAATGAAAACAGGAATGAAACACTGTGGATGGAGGCAAGCGATACAAGGGCCGGACCAAACATTGATGTCACAAAGTGGGAGGTAGTAAATAAAGTGGGTGACGGCATTCATATTCTGGTCCAAGGCAAGCAATCCTATTTGGAAATCATATAGTGCCCCTTTAAGTCAACATTTGCTGCTAGTTCAAAATGAGGTTGAGTTAGTGCCTGGAGAAGAAATGACAACTCCCATGGCATGGGTAGGATCCTTGACAGGTTGTCTGAGTAAAAATGTACCTTTAAGAAAGGCTTTGCATAGTTTAAGGGAGGCCAACAATAAATGAACCTTATTTTACCTGACTATTGGAGATTGCAACCAGTTGTACCTTGATCTCAGAGTAATTTGTGCCAGCATTGAAAATGTAGGCCAGAAAATCTAGCACCACTGGAATGGGTGATGAAAAAGTGTCTAGGTGCCTTTCTTTGGCCCAATTACAAAATCTTTTCCATTTGCTCTTATATATCTTCTTAGTGGAATCCTTTTGGAAAATGGTAAGGATACATAGTACTTGGGTTGAGAGCTTAGACTGTCTAGTTATCAAAGGAAGTGGAGAAACCATGCAGTTAGCCGGAGAATTTCCTCAAATGAGACATCTTCAAGTGGTGACCTTGGGGGACCCCTCCCCTTCGATGGTGATTTATTATGGAGTAGAATAATGTTATGCCATGTAGTACAACATTAATACACTGTATATATAATTTTCTGTCAATTCACTTTTCCCAAATACTCCAATATGTTTGCTGTTATCCTGCAACATGGAATTATACTTTTAGTACATCTGGGTGATGACTAGCCTGCACCACCTTCCTGTACTGTCCTTGTCTTCCGCTGTTTTATTCACTCCCACATTTCTGTAACTACCTCTAAATGTAATCAATAATGTGTTCTGAGCATATATATATATATATATATATATATATATATATATATATATATATATATATATATATATATATATGTGTGTGTGTGTGCGTGTGTGTGTGTATATACATATATAGGTTTACTATTAAAATGCTGAAGTGCAGTTGTGTGTTTAGTCACATAGCCAACCCAAAATGTTGAAAAATTAAAATAACATGGTGTAAAAAATGCCAAATGGGAGACACACTACATTCAACATGCATAACTTCGGATGTGATGTTGTCCTACCTGACCTTCATTGTATATTGGTTGGATTCGGAACCAACCTTTGGATACGACTTGGCCTATACAAAAGCTCAAGTGCTTCCACCGGCTCGTGACTGTAACCCTATCCCATCAGGCTTATGGAAAAGCACCCAGATCTCATTTTCTGCTAAACAGATGTGCTTCACGCTGGCTCTAAGTGATTTCTTCTTGTTGCTCTGTAGTGATATATTTCATTATCAAAATTGCTAGTTTTTACTTCTTAGTAGTTAGTTGTTTTCTATTTTGAGCTTAGCTAGGTGAGTCAACCTTGCTAAACAGTGTTTTTTTGGCTGTTCGTTTTTCTGTTCTGACTTCACATGGCCATCGTCATTATATCAAGGCCATATTCTACCCTATCCCGGTCTTTGTGTGTTTGTTTTTACTTTTAGGTTTGTTGGATTGTTCAAACACATTTATTGTTAGTCTTCTTTTGCTGTGTGTCCTTTTCCCCGTTTTAAGCTAGTCCATGCGTCAGGGGTGCTCCACCCATCAATCCAAACCCTCAGATTGACAGCTTGGCTGGTCCAGTTCCACATATGACCAGGCATACAGACATTTCCCCTACAGTGAATCATATTTTAATTTCTTCTTACAAACCTTCAACCAAGAAATTGTACAGAAGCAAATGGAGGAGAATTTCCCTTTGGGCTCTCAATAATCACATTAACCCGTTCACTGCCCCCATATCGTCTGTGTTAGAATTCCTAGCAGAACTTTTTAATGAAAGCGCAGCTGCGGCTGCTATTAGGGTTCAACTAGCAGCCATTTCTAATTTTCACATAGGAGAATGGGGACTAAAGGTGATGTCCCACAGACTCTGTAAACCCTTCCTGAAAGGTACCTTTTTATTCAGACCTCCCATCAAAGATCCTCCGGCACCACGGGACCTAAACTTTGTATTATTCCACTTGATTCTCTCCCCCTTCAAACCTGCATCTTCCTGTGATTTAAAGTTTTTGACATGGAAGACAGTATTTTTGGCAGCTATTACTTCTGATAGAAGAGTTTCAGAGCCACAGGCAGTATCTATCAGGCCTCCTTACATGCTTTTCCACATTTTTTCTATGAAGGTTGGTAATAACATCAAGTTAAACTTGGAAAAAACTAGGATGGATGGGGACCATGATGGAGGAAATACTAAACCTTGTGGACGTTGTTCACAATGTGGATACACCCTCCAGGTACCTTCGGTAACCTTAAATAATAGAATTGGAAGTAATTGGAAGTGTCATACATCTGAGGAAAGGGAATTGTCATGCTAACAAGATAGTTTATATTGCATTGTGTAATACCTGTGATGGGTTCTACATCGGGAAAACTGAGAGAGCCCTGAAATGCAGGATATATGAGCATTTGCATGAAATTAAACATCAAAAGGAAACAAACGCCCTCTATAGACATAGTCAGGATTGCAGTGGACACACTGGTTTTAAGTTTGCCATTGTCGATTCAGTGAATTTGGATGTGGGGGGGGGGGGTTGGAAAAATCATTTATGTAAAAAGGAATTAATGTGGCAGCTCAGGTTGGCTGCAAATTTTCACCCTGGTTTAAATGATTATGTATCCATATTTCCAGGTTAAAGGAAAGGGCCAATCAAATTAGATAGTGTTTATAGCCCCATTTCAAGGCATGTCTTAGCTCATCAACACGTATATTAACTGTTCTTGAACTGAATATATTTTTACAATAATGTATTATTTTATATAGCTAAAACTTTTTATTAGATTGATGAAATTATGAATTATATTAATATATATATACAACATATAAATATTTTTAAAAATGTATGAGAATTTTACTTATGAATTATATATATAATGTATACATATTTTATGTTTAGAATTAACATTTATTGTACTTGGCACTTTAAATGTTTAAAGGCTGACTAATTAGTTAATTGATTGGCTTGCAGTTATTGGTGGGAGAGTATTTAAATGTGGAGCATATTCTTGGTCAATTGTTCTGATTAAGTCATTTTATTGTGATGAAAGCGCTTAACACGAATTACTTTGGATGATTGTATTTATTTATTTTATTAAAAAGCAGTATCCATGGTTCCTTTGGTGCTTTTTTCTTTGGTTTATGTTTTTTGTGCACCAACACACCTATTTTTTGGCTTTTCCACAAGGACAATGTATTTCTACGAACGAACCCATCGTTCCTACAAAAAGTATGCTCAGAATTTAATTTAAATCAATCCATAGGTTTACCAGTTTTCTTTCCCAAATATGGCAACAAGGCTACATATATGCTACATCAACTAGATATACATAGGCAACTATGTTTCTACTTACGTAGAACAAAGGACCACAGAAAATCTGACCAGTCGTTTATATATTTTTCAGATACAAAAAGGGTGACCATGTATCAAAGGTCACACTTTCAAGGTGGCTTTCAGATTGTATTACCTTTAATTACAAATCTCAAAACAAAGAGCTCCCTGGTAGAATAAAAGGTCACTCTACAAGAGCCATAGCAACCTCATCTGCCTTCCAAGCGAGGCTACCAATTGACACCATTTGCACTGCAGAGGCATGGGTAAGACCGCATAACTTTATCACTCATTACAAAGTCGATTTGGCCTCCAGGAACAGAGCATCCTTTGGGTCCACTGCTCTGAAGAATATTCTCACTTGAGCCACCCAAGAAAGATGGTGCTAGGGACACTGTCCCAACCTGTACAGAATGAAGGCAAGATAGGACATCACCACATCAAGAAGTTATGTACTCACCATAATGTTCCATGTGTTGTCCATCTTACCTTCATTCTTATGGCCCACACTCCTTCCCCCAGCCTTTCGCTCCTAGAGGACCGAGCGGTGAGAATTTGGTGAATGAAGTGATCTGATCTTTCTTCACTGGTCTATAGGACATAGGTTAGTGCTATGGCTTCATAACTGTTGTTTTTTTCTGCAAACTAGATCTGGGTATTTTCACCTAAGCATGATGGGATAAGGTTACAGCCACAAGCTTGTGGAAGTGCTTGAGCTTTTGTATAGGCAGAGTAGGAACCAAAGGTCCCCCACAGCCCCTGCAAATTATATATACCAACTCCGGGATCGCACTACAGTAAGGAAAAACAGTCAATTCCCTGCTCCCCACTGTAACCACAATCTCACCCACAATGCCAAATGCTTAATAATTATGCAGCTTTATTTTCATTATTATGATTCATAAGACTTACTTTTGGCATTCTGCAACCTTCGAAGTGTGATTTCGACCGAATGGTATTCGAAGTACTGCACTTCAAAATTTTGATAGTAATATATATATATATATATATATATATATATATATATATATATATATATATAGTTCCCCTTTATAATCTCAAAATACTGAAATCTCAAATTTTGATATCTCGAAACTATAAAAGCGAATGACTCACAATCCTGAAACCCAAAATCATGAAACACACAATCACGAACATACATACGCCATTTTACCCACAGCACACAAACTATATAACCCTACACTACATGTTAGCAGGGGGACAAGCCCACATGCACCCCCCACACCCCCCCGCTACAGAAAATAAAAACAAACTCGCACCCGGACATTCTACAGTCCCTCGCGCGCACGCACGCACACACACACACACACACACACACACACACACACACACACACACACACACACACACACACACACATCACACATAAACAAACACCAACACATCCAGCACTCATACTTCCACCTTCCTACCCTAACCCACAAGTACAACTTACAAAAACTCTCACATACAGTCACTCACTTTAAATTCCGGACATCATCCCAGCCAAACACTTCACGTAAAGTAGCGTAAATGCATAAGCATGGATTTGAGATATTCAAATTCGCGCTTATGCACTTTCGCTATTTTGAAGTTTCACCTTTATGGTCTCAAGATACTGAAATTCGAGATTTCAGTATTTCGAGATTATAAAGGGGAACTATATATATATATATATATATATATATATATATATATATATATATATATATATATATATATATATATATATATATATATATATATATATATATGTATGTATATGTATATGGGTCTACTGTATAAGACCGAAAATACACTTGTGCGAAAATGAACAGTAGACCCTCGGTTACGCGAAAGTGCACTTAAGTGAAAGTGCACTTCCACGAAGCACGGTTCAACGAACTGTTCAGGGACACTGAAGCGCAGAGCACAGTATAGGGAATTTACCTGCTCCCCACTGTAGTGTGATCTCGGAGTTGGTATATTTATGTAGGGGGGGTGAAGCCCCCCACTCAATGTAATGTTATTAAGTCTTTTCTTTTTTTTTTCTTTATATTTTTCCTGGTTCATTGAAACAAGTTTAGCAAAAGTGCACTTTCGAATAAGTGCACTTTCGCGTAACTGAATGGACTACTGCTCTTGGTATTCGGTTAAAAGCAGACCCATATATATATATATATATATATATATATATATATATATATATATATATATATAGATGTGTGTGTATATGGCCTTTCCCACTATCTCCATTACCAGCTTTGTGGATAAAGGAATCCTGAGGCAATGTAGAAATTGCCTCATGTTTTCTGACAAACAGTAAATTCTCAAACAAACTGATATGGTGTACGAAAGATGTATTTACACAATGTCACTGGAGGTGAAGCCCTCACATAAAAGCATTTCTAATGTCAATACAGTTGGCAGTAGTACACACGCTCCACCTATCACACACAGTTCAAAGAAACACATAAACTCACATATTCTGAGGCACTTAAATGTAACCTACTTAAACCCCAAAGACCTCCTAGATGACGTACACATAACAAACTCCTTCACCAACTGTGAACATACTTTTTTGAAAACACATCAACACATACAGCCACATCTCATGGGGCCTCTATTTCTAAGCCCATAAGGCAAGCCACAAAAGAATATTCTAGCCATTGGATACTCCATTGTGAGATACACTGTCCCACTCACTAGGCTGAGTAAGTTGAAACTCATGGTCAGTTGCTTATTGGGGGCAAGGGTGCACCACATTACACAAGCACTCACGTCACTGGACCACAATACCAGTATGACTCAGAGTCCATGTGGGTGTAAATGTCTTGAGACATACATCCCCAATGATATAAAGAGAGGCATTGTGGAGCTCTTGGAATATGTGTCTCAAGCTGCTATGAACCTAGTACTGAGCAGTTTTACTTTCTCCAAGGATAATACCACAATGCGAACAGAAGTTGACTGACTTTAATAATTGGCTTAGACTCTGGTGTCATTCTTAGGAGGTGCAATATTTGTCAGCATTAAAGTAACTACTACACAGACAGGGACTAAAGGTGAAGGTGTCTCAATTTACATCAGAAATAAATATACCACAAGGCTTGACAAACAGGACAATTCACTTGAGCTTCTCCACATTAAAATCTAACCACTTCCTTGCAAGTTATAGGCCCCCTTCTATGGCAACTCATCTTGTACACTGTGCTTTGCATTCACTCATCCAACTACCTCTACTATTACTTCATCCCACCCAAAACAATCCCTCCTCTACCAAAAACTAATTTTCTCTCTAATATCTATTGTACTATACTCTCCAATCTCAAATATACTATTACCCTCTCCATGCATAATATTTTCCTAACCTACTAATGGCTAGTAGCTATATATTTTGATATGTTAAACCTACAATTGAGTTTATAACAAAAATATTCACTTTATGTAAATGTTGAAATTTCTGTATTGAATTATCTCTTTTCATTTTTGTAACATTGTGACAAACCAATTGCAAATATCATGGCGCTTATCTGTAAATGTTTAAGTAGCTGTATGAACTATGTGAAATGTAACTTGCAATTATTGTGGAGCTTTTCTCCCCGGGCCTCCACTGAAAATGGGCTCTTCTTGGCCCATGTGGACTTCCCAAGCAATCAGACTTAACTAAATAAATTTAAATAAGTAAATAAATATATACACATACACGTGCATACATATATATATATATATATATATATATATATATATATATATATATATACACATACAAGTGTATTTATATATATATAATTTCTGTACGCACACACACACATACTTAGACACACACACACACACACACACACACACACACACACACACACACACACACACACACACACACACACACACGTACTTACACACACAGACACAGCTTTCCTCAGCTAAAGTAGTTACCAAAGTCCAAGATAAAACAGTAGAGGACAACAACTTTTCTCAAAAGTGTTATACAACAGCAATAAGGTGCAAGCAGAAGACAGAGTCCATAAGACTCAAAAATGAATGAAACTCAGTCACAAACTTGTTACAGAACAAAACACATTTTTATTAAGGTCCTTTGTAAAAACTGATTACAATTAAAAAAAATGAGTACACTCAACAAAAAAATAAAATTTCTCCAGCTGTCTAATGAATAAAAATGGGTCAGTTGCTGTGGATTTGAAATATCCCACTACCTCTGTTACCACCTTGGTGGATATAGGCATCCTGAAAGCAGTGTAGAAATCGCCTCATGTTTTCTAACAACCAGTTAATTCTCAAATAAACTGATATGGTATGTGAGAGATGAATGTTCACAATGTCACTGAAGGCAAAGCTCTCACATCAATGAAAATATCAATAAGGTTGTCAGTAGTACACATGCTGCACCCATCACACACAATTCAAAGCAAGCAGACAGACCCACATATGCTGAGGCACTTAAATGTAACCTACCTGAACCCCAAAGTCCTCCGAGACAAAGTACACATAACAAACCCTCTCAGCAACCCTGAACACACTCTTTCAAAACACCCAAATCAGCACATACAGGCACATCTCATGGAGCATGTACTTCTAGGTCCATATAGCATGCCACCACTGAATCCATCATTCTAGCCATTGGAGACTCCATCATGAGACACACTGATGTCCCTCTCACCAGAGTAAGGAGAAAGTCACAGTCAGTTGCTTATCAGGGGCCAGGATTTGTCACATTATGCATGCACTCACGTCAGTGGACCACAGGTACCAGTATGACTCAATCATAGTTCATGTGGGTGTAAATAAAATGAGATGTACCTCCTGAGACTATATGAAGACAGACATCATGGAGCTCTTGGAATATGTGTCCCATGCTAGTATGAGCCTAGCATTAAGCAGAATTTTACCTTCTCCAGGGATGATGCTACAATATGAAAAAAATGACTAACTTTAATAATTGGCCTTGTTTCTGGTGTCATGCTAAGGGGTCAGCATGGAAGGAGATTTTCAACAGACCACACTGCTTTGTCAGGGATGCTCTGTACCTCTCCCCTGTAGGCTTTTGACTATTAGCTAAAACATTTTCTTCCCCCGAAGTGCCTTTTTAGTCAATGCCAAACTGAAAGTAATTCTGAAGTAGCAAATGAAAACCAAGAAAATCTAATGGTGTTACTGCTCAAGGCTATGAATCTAAACCAAAGCGTCACTGTCTAGAAACTCTCTTTACCCTAAAGAATGCTGATGTCTGTGCAGTCACCGAGATATGGTATAAAGCCACAGATACAGACCAGTTACTGCACAGACAGGGACTAAAGGTGGAGGTACCTTGATTTACATAATAAATATACCTCAAAGCTGGTCAAACAGGATACACTCGAGTCTCTCCACGTTCAAATCACCATAGGCAAAATTCCATACCATTTCCTTGCAAGCTGTATGCCCCACCTCTAAGACCCAAGAAACCCATAGAATGTAGTTATGCTTACTGAAAGTACTCACCATCCAACCTAATACCATATTCATGGGTGACTTTAATTACCGCATTATTGACTGAGAATCATATACGACACCAAACATGCAGGTACAGAGACTCAGATTTTGTAAACACAAACTCCCTGGACCAGATTATCAGTATGCCGATCAGGGGCTTAAACACACAGGATCTTGCCTTCACTAATATGAGAGACTGTTGCAAATCACCTACTGTAATGTCCTCTCTGGAAAAGTCAGACCACAAAATGGTCTTCTTTGAAGTAAAAATAAAACCTAGAACCCCAGCTAATCCTAGAATGTTCTGGAAGTACTCTAAGGCTAACTTCCTACTATTAAGTGATAACTTGACAAAATTTCACCCCCCCCATAAACCCTGAGAACACTGCTGCCTATGCATAACTGTTCAGAAACTCTATACATGTATGTTAATGGCTGCATAGAGGCAGCTGTACTCACTAGGAATAAGTACAGAACTAACTAAAAAAAACAAGCCACTGTGGTAGAATCACAACATCAGTAGGCTCTATAACAGAAGGAAGAAAATCATGGCAAAAATTAAAGGTGTAGCACCCAGCAAGATAACAGCACTCTCAAACTAAGCAAACTACTCAGAGGAAAATAATGTATACCAAAGCCAAATCTGAGGTAAACTTGGCCTCCCAGACCAAGGACAACCACAAGACATACTTTAGCTATGTCTGCAACCTCAAAGGCAGTACACAAATGTGTGCAGAGTGCAGAACTCATTGTTAATACAGCCACATATACTGAGCCAGAAGATATAGCAAACCTATTGGCGGACAAATTCAGCTCTAACTTTGGACCTCTCTGCCCCTCAGTCTCCCTCTAGGAAATATCATCAAATATATCCCCCCGCTAGCACTAGTGAATAGGTCCTCAGCGCCTTCTGTAAGGCCAAGAAAACTGCATTGATGGGCACAACAGTATCCCAGGATGCCTTCTAAATAGCATGAAACATGATCTATTAAGTCATCTGGATCGCTACTTAAACTGTAGCCTCCAAACAGGCTTTGGGCCTAATGAATGGTGAACAGCAACAGTCATCCCTCTACCCAAATGTGGGCTATCTGCAGACCCAGGAAATTACAGCCCCATAATCTCACTAGTCTCATATACAAATCCATGGAAAGAATTATCATGTAAATGATCAATAATGACATAGGAAACTTCCAGACACTGGACTTAACCCAGATGGGTTTCCTCAAGGGTAGCTCTCGCCTACTCAACCTGCTGGACTTCTTTGAGAAGGTCACCAAAGCAGTGGATGAGGTAAAATGATTGACAATGCCTACCTTGACCTGGGCAAGGCATCTGACACAATACGCCACTCGGGCATTGTTGACAAACTCAAGAGGTTAGCTGTAAACCTTTATGTCACCTGGTGGATAGCCAACTGGGTCACAAGAAGACTCATTTACACACCCACATGCATGCATGTGTATTTGCTGGTGTATTATGTAAATGTGTGTCTGTTGTACATATAATATACACACACGCACACATATATACATGGCAATGTATACATACATACTGAGCACACAGACAGATGTAGTCACACATTCATCATACACACAACTGCTCTCTCTCTCACACACACACACACACACACACACACACACACACACACACACACACACACACACACACACACACACACACACACACACACTGGCATACTGAAATAACCAACCATAACATAGCCAACAAATAGAACTAAAGAAAATATGATAAAATGGGGGAAAATAGCAGGTATGCACTGAAATAAATGCTCACACGAAAGTGTAGTAAAAGTGGTATCTTGTAATAAGTAAAACAAAAACTACTTAAAGCATAAAACACTGTTACAAAACTTTAAATTAGTCCCATATATAAAAATGTACACTTACCTGTATGTCTAGTTGTCTGGTATAAGCAGGTTATGTGTTACTGACCTAGTGTATTTTTGAGTGTGCCTTAAGTATTTGTTGTTCTTATTACTAAATGTATATTCTTATTGTACTTAAATTTTTATTAATATGTCTTGTAGTGTAGTTTTATGTATGGTGCTTTTCTCCCCGGGCCTCTACTGAAAATGGACATATATCCAGCTAGACTAGCCCGGTAAACAAATGTAAAATAAATAAAATAAATAAATGTGAAATACGCTGTCTGCAGTTTATTGTCATCTCCAGACGACCTTCACAGTCTACATACAAGATGACCATCCACAGCCTTCATTTCTTACACTTGCCACAACAGGACCAGTGCTCCTATGCCCACCTTCTGTAAAGCCTATTGAATCTTATTCATAAGCCTACTGTCACTAGCAAAAATAAATTGTAAGTAATAAAAATAATAAATGCACTAGCCTGTCTTGTAATGTTTTGTTGTGACTGTGAGCTCTCAACTGAGTTGAATTCAGTAGAACCTAAAAATCATTTCCTAAAAAATATACTCAACTATACCCCAACCCCAGAAAAAAAAAGATCAACAACCATTCCCCCAAAGGATGTTCCCAGGTAATACTTGAAATTAGTACTTTGTGATGAATGCATTACCATGTAAATAAAGTCAGTAAATAAATAAATGCATTGAATCAATGAAAACATTTTAAACAATCCATCACAAATGAAAACAAGCCAGCAGAAATTTAAATATTAAGCACAAAATATCTTTGCACCCAAAGTTGTCTCATTAGGGGGTCACTGGTGTGCAAAAACAATCCCATTAATTGGTAAAGAGCAATCCTAAGTGCTGATCTTTGAATTTGTGTGAATAGGTTTCTGTACAATGCAAGTCCAACCCATTAGCACATCATTACAGCCTGCAATCCCATCATTGCCATTTACAGCATAGATACTGGCTTCCTCAAGAGGGAGAACATTCACAGCTGGGTCTCTTTGAAGGTATTGAATATCACCACCAGCCCTCCTAAATTGTGATGCTTTGCTACTAAATGTATGCTGCATTCTTCAAATCAAACAGTTTTTTTTCAGTCATAAGTCATAAAGATACAGTCATAAGACACTAAACATTGTAACTCAAAATACAGACAGGATGAAAACTAGTAAAAAAAAATGAAATAATCAAGTTAACAAGGAGATCCTCCTAAAACAGCTTATGTGTTGTAGTTCTTTGCAGCCTAGCTACAAATCATATATATGGAGCAGTGGTGTAGGGGTTAGCATTGTCATCTCACAGCAAGAGGTTCTCCGGTTCAATCTTCTGTGTGGAGTCTGCATATCCTCCCTGTGATCATGTGGGTTTCCTCTGGGCACTCCGGTTTCCTCGCGCATTACAAAGACATGGCGTCTGGAGTATTTCTCCCCGGGTCTTCAATGAAAATAGGCTCTGTCCTAGTCAGAGTTTCCCTGTAAACAAATGCTAAATATATAAATACACACACACACACACACACACACACACACACACATATATATATATGAAACATGTGAGTGTATTACTTATAGTAAAACTTAATTTAACGTAAATAATGTGTTTTCTTCCTGCATGCATGCATTATAATTGATAAATAAGTGTTAGGCAAGCTATTTACACTATGTACAACCCCCCCTTCTATATCAGTAGATGAGCACTAAATTCACTGCTTTCTGGATTGGATTAATTCTTTCCTTATCTTTCCTCCCTTGGAAGTACTCCATACCTAACAATATTTATCCTTACCACTTCACCCCTCTTAATTCTTCTCTTACAGATACCGGTAATCTCCCAGTGAAGTACCTCGCAGGATGCGCAGTAGCAAAGCCCACCCCGGACACGCCTCCTAGACTCACACTGTCATGTAATTGTTGAAAAACACAGTAGCAAAGCCCGCCTCCTAGTAACCCTGACAGCTGTCTGCTGTCACATTTATTTCGAACGCTAATTATTTCAGTGCTAATGTTGTTCAAAACAATAGCTACATGCTCTATTCGTGTCTTTTTTTTTTTTTTTTATGCTTTCTTCTGTAACTCTTACTGGTAGGCTTGAAAAGTTAAAATCATCGTAAATTGTCCGACTTTGTAATGAGAGGAATTTGCGTTAACTTTAACTGAATGATTAGTTTAGTTGCGATGAAGTTTATTTGCAGTGGTTATTTGCAGAGTTTGGAGCTGCGAATGTCGTGGACTGTGTTTAAAATCCGTGCAAAGAAATGGGCATTATTTTGCAAAGTCCTACTGGAAATATTCATTTGTGTTTGTTAGCTGCGGTTTTGAAGCAGTTGGTGCTAAATATGCTGTGAGGCTGATCAGTGCTCATTTTGATTTTTACTTTCAGTTCGACAGGGTGGGATGGGTTGATGGTCTTTGCAGGCAGCTTGGTAAGCGGGGCGAATGACCGTAATAGTTTTATTATTGAAAGTGGGTATAGGTAAACGATCCATGTTAATTTGGATTTGTGGCAAGTCTTTTTACACTGGAAAACTTATTTTTCTGTGGGGGACCTGTTCTGTGAATATTTACGTACAGTTAAAAGTGATTCATTTTTAGTACATTTAGTATGATGTCATGCTTAAGTCTTAAGAGGTGTTATAATTCGTGTATTTTTGTAACCTATGTTAATCAGATGTACGATGACCTGCCAGTCACTGTGGACATGCCCAAAGCTGCGCAGTACCGCCCGCGAGGTACTTCACTGGGAGATTACCCAGATACCATGTTTTAGATGTCCACTTTTCCTACTTTCCATTGACTCCTTTTGTTGACCCCTTCTTCTCCATTTTGAGTTCTTTCTTTGTTATGCTTTCACCAGTTTTTACTATTTTTTCACAAGAAGGGAGCCGCTGTTGCTTCTATCTTTTAGTATTTTTTTTTTTTGGCTTCAAACATAAACTGCGGTATTTACTTTCTATGTTGCTCCCTTATTTGTGTATCAGTCCCCGAAGATAACCAGTTGTTTTGTCAATTGTATGTCCTATCTCTTATTGTTTTTAGATAGATTTCTAGGTCCCACTTAAACAGGTCTTGGAAAACCCCAGAATATATGCAGCCAAATACCCCTTTACCCTATCTCACATCTACAACAACTGCCTTCGGTCGATAGAAAAATCTTTTTTAAGCTTGCTGAGGTATAAAAACTAGAGGTGCAAACAGTGCCAGGCAAAATCCTAAAGCTTAATGATGTTGTTACATATTTAGATGACCTTATAATTTCCTCCCATCTGTTTTCTTATATTCCTTCTTTTACCTCTATCTCCCATTTTTTCATTTCTTCTGTAACTATCAACTCTATATTTCCATCTTACATGTTTTACTGCTTTTGCTATTAATCCCCTATTCACTATACCTTTTAGCCTAATTCCATTTATTGCTTGTAGTATGGTAAGATGCAAGCTCTCCTTATATGTTAATGTACTGATCTTCTTCAACGTCACTGCTATCCGTCTATATTCCCATTCCATTGCCTTGGATGAGCCATTTTATCCCTTTGTTCTCCCCAACTCTTCAAGGTCCCATACTTTATACTTATATCCAATATTTAACTTCTGTTCTCTGTGTTTCCTACCTCTGCAATGACTTTTTATCCATATCTACTTTTGCACCACCTATGGGAATTTGAACTTCCTTCCATAAACACCCTAATACTGGGTGATTTCAACTACCCTGCCATTAACTGGGAAAACTACTCGGGTACCAATTCCTTTTCCCAACGGTTCTTCGAATTCATAAATTCCAACGCCCTGGAACAACTAATCCATTGTCCCACCAGGGGCTCCAATATCCTAGACCTGGTCATTACCAACATGGGGTGTGGTCACCCCCTCATTGGTCATGTCTGACCATAAGCAAATCACCCTTGACATCCACATCCCACCCCCAACCCCCCAGTAAGGAAACCTCCTTAAAAAACTTCTCCAAAGCCAACTTCATGCTACTGAAGTCAGAAGTGACAAACTTCACAACACCCATGCAGACGGGATCTGGAAGTTCGACTGCAGAATCCTACACTAAGGCACTGTACGAGCACATCCACTTGTGCATGAATCGTGCCATCCCAAATAGAACCAAGATGCTCTTCTCCAAAAAAAGAAAGCCAATATGGTGGTCCCCTGCTATAAACAAACTATACAACAGAAGGGAGAAACTGTTGCAGAAAAGAGGAAAATCCCAGGATGCAAAAAACTCTCTCACCAGCCTCAGTAAGAAGCTGAGATCCCTCATAAAATCCTGAAAAGCTAGTTACGAAAATAAAATTGCCAAAGATTCCAAAGACCGCCATAGGTTCATAGGTTCATACTAGGCTATCTGCCCTAGGGCATTTATAAGCCTAGCCAGAGTGTGTTTGGCTTTCGCCACCCATTTTAAATTAATTTTGCTATGCCCTTTTTTGAGGTTAGTATACTGTGCCTCTGTCTAACAGTGACACAGAAGTGATACCCAGGGTAAACCTACGATCTCCTATCCACTCATCAAGATTCCTCTTGAAGAGAGTCAATGAGGGACTCTGCCTAACCTGGACTGGGATTTTATTCCAGAGTGAAGGGAGCCTCTGGGTTATGAATCTGTCCCTCCAGCATGTCCTATTTATTTCAGTGCTGAGGTTCAAGTCTCTCAAGCGCATAGCTCGATGGGATTTGGATTTTCTGAGGTGCAGCATGTCCATTAATTCCGGGTTGGACATGGCTTTATACGTCAGGCACAGATCGCCTCTGAGCAGGCGGTATGCCACTGAGTAGAACTGGAGTTTCTTTAACCGGGCAGCATATGGCATCTATTTGAGCCCTTTGATCCTCTTGGTGAGGTACTTTTGGGGTCTTTCCAGTTGCTGCAGGTGTCTGGTAAGGTACATCCCAAAAGGGGCATTGTACTCAATTATGGGCCTGATGAGGGATGAGTAAAGAGGCACGATGACCTCCCCTGATCTAGATGTGAATCCCTTCATGATTAGTTGGGCTATATAAAATGTTTTTCTAACCACTTTGGCCATGTGGTTGTCAAATGAGAGATTGCTGTCAACTTGGGTCCCCAGGTCCCTAATTACTTCTTCTGTACTTAATGGATTACCACCTATGTGGTAATGTGTGGGCACTTTGTTTTTGCCAAAGGGGATGACTATACACTTTTTGGCGTTTAGCTTGATGGCTCTGGCACCAGTTGTCTGTTTCTATGAGGCCCTTTTGGAGGATGCTTGTGTCGGCTGGAGAGTCGATTATGGCGCCCAGTTTGCAGTCATCTGCAAACTTGGTCAGCCACAGTCCTTCCGTGTTGGCCTGTACCTCCAAGAACTATATACCAAACAAGAGAGGTCCCAGGACTGAGCCTTGTGGGATGCCACTTGTAACTGGTTTGGAGTCTGACATGGCTCCAGCAATTCTAACCATGTGGGTTCTTTCCTTGAGCCAGTTTGCAACCCATCTAGTGACATAGGGGTTTATATTTAAGCTGGTGAGCTTATCTATAATTCCCGAGTGGGGTATTGTATCGAAGGCTTTTGCGAGGTCCAGGTAGGCTGTGTGGACCACCTTCCCCTCGTCAATGGCCTTGGTGACTGTTTCAAAGAAATCAACCAGGTTTAAGAGGCAGGATCTGCCTTTAACAAAGCCGAACTGGGTAGGATCATGTGTCTGTAGGTCCCCAATATCTTTATTTATGAGGTCCATGATGATCCTTTCCATAGCTTTGCAGACCAAGCTAGTCAGGCTTATGGGGCGATAGTTTCCAGGATCTGTTGAGGCACCACCTTTGCGGAGAGGGACCACTGTTGCTGTACGCCACTCTTTGGGTACATATCCTGTAGTAAGGCTGAGATTGAACAGTAGTTTTATGTTTGAGTTTAGCTCTTCTTGGAGTTCATGTAGGACGTAGCCTGGGACACCGTCTGGTCCCATTGATGCTGTGTTTTTTGCTTTGGAGAGGGCAGCTGTTACCTGAGCATCTGAGATGTCAGGGGGGCAGTACTCTGCTGGGATAGATATTTGCCCTTTTGGTGGGGAGGGGGGGGGAGTTTGCGTTGAACTTGTCAGCTAGGATGTTGGCAGTGTCTGCGGGCTTGGTGTATTTTTTGTCATTTTGGACTAATTCTGAGCATATCTGGGAATTCCCACCCAGGTTCCTAACATAACTAAAGAAAGCCTTGTGATTATCCTTAGTGTCCTGTGCAATTTTTCTCTCGAAGCTGGCCTTAGATGATTTTATGAGTGCCCATAGTTTTTTGCTAATACTGATCAGAGATGCCTTCCCTTTTTGGGATTTTGCTCTATCATGTAGTAGCTTCTTCCTTCTATTGTATAGTTTGTTTATGGCTGGGGTCCACCAGACAGGACATCTGCCTTTGGAGGATTGGGTCTTGGTTTTATTTGGGATTGCATGATCCATGCATTCCTGAAGGTGTTCATAGAATGCGTTTATAAGGGATTCTGCGGTCTGGGCCGTATTTTCCACAGGCCCGGAGGCTTTGAAGGATTCCACGTCGGTTTTGAGGAGTGTGAAATTTGCTTTAGAGAAGTTTTTCACTGTGGTTTTCAGGGCAGGGGGTGGAGTCGGGATGTGACTATCCAGTGAGATTAATTTATGGTCTGATCTTACCAGTGAGGGATACACTTCTGGTCTGGACCATAGAGTCCCTATGTTGGTGATGATCAGGTCCAGTATGTTTTCCCCTCATGTGGGAGTGGTAACAAGTTGTTCCATAGCATTTGAATTTATAAATTCTAGGAACCTTTTGGCTAGGGTGTTGGAGCTAGAGTAATGCTCCCAGTCTATGTTTGGGTAGTTGAAGTCGCCCAGTATAATGGTGTTTGGAGAGACCTTCATATTTTCCAGTGTTCTCAGGAAGGCCGAGTGGGGTTCCTGGGTTTGGGAGGGTGGTCTGTAGCAGGCTATAAACTGGAAGGCAGTTTTACCCACTGTTAGTTGCACATGGATAGTCTCTGATGCTTTGTGCTGTGCTACCACCCTGGAAGTGTGGGTATCTTTGATGAATATTGATACTCCCCCTCCTTTTGTGGTTCGGTCCAAGTTTTGGGGCCGAAAAGCAAGGTATGAGGTATAACCTGGTAGTGCTGGGGTGCTCTCGGGAGCCTTGAACCAGGTTTCTGTTACTGCACAGATATCGATGTTCTCCATGCTAAGGAGAGTTTCGAGTGCGTGCATCTTGAGGTTTAGACTTCTGGCGTTGAGTAGCATTACTGTTAGTTTCTTATCCCTTGTGATACCTATGGAGGTGGGTTTGTCTTTTGAGCCTTGCTTAAAAAAGGCACTATGGGGGTAGCAAGAGCCTTTGCCAATATCAGAAAGCCCAGGGGTGACAGGTGCAAGCCATCCCTAGTGAAGCATCGTGGCTTGTTGAGCATGTCATCCCAGGCTGACAGGCATTGGATCCCCTTTGAATGACACCAATACTTAAGCCAATTGTTGAAATTGATCATCTTGTCTTCATATTGTGGCATCATTCTTGGTGAGGGTAAGATGCTACTCAAGGTCAGGGTCATACCAGCCTGGGCTACATGCTCAGAGAGCTCCGCTATGTCTCTTTTCATGTAGTCCAGGGAGGTACGTCTCAGATCATTCACACCAGCATGGACAATGACTGAGTCATATTTGTACTTGCCTTGGAGTGACCTGAGTGCTTGTGTTATGTGGCGGATCCTAGCGCCTGACTGGCAGCTCACCGTGACCTTCTCCTTGTTCAGCCTGGTGAGCGGGACGTCAGTGTGCCTGACGATAGAGTCACCTATTACAAGTGTATCAGGCGTGTTGTTTAGCCTTAAGGGCTGTGACTGTTCGGCACACTGGCTTTGTGAGCTATGTGTTGCACGTGTTTTGCTTTGGGGTAGCGGTTGCTTGGGTGTCTGCTTTGGAGGTCTCTGCTGCTTAGGCAGATTTTTATTTAGAGCCTCCAAGTATGTTTTTGTGTGTTTATGTGTTTGGTTTGCTGTTGTGGTAGGTCTATGTGAGAGTGGAATTGTAGTGAATGTGGTTTCCTTCTCCTCCTGACTGGTTTCGCCAGTACTGAGTTGAGAGAGCTTAGCCTACAGTATGGCTATATGGTTGCATCTCTCACATGTGTTGGAATTTGTTGGGAGGAGGAGAGGGTTGTCTGTGTACATGAGGCAGTTGTAACATTGCCTCAAGATTCCCAGATTCACCAGCTGGACCAGAGAGGAGATTGATAACTGACCTTTGGACATGCTAGAATAGTATTGGGAATTCCTTTATAATTGAAAAAAAGGGCCAATGGGGAACAAGGTACTCAAGGGGAGTTTGTGAGGGTGTAGTGCTTTTACATTTTTAGTGCTGACTTATATAATTGCTTTAGTGAACAACACAAGGCATTCTGTAGTTATGTCAAGAATCTAAATGGCAATGCTCAGATCTGCTCTGAGCTACAACAGAATGGCATTACATACACTGATCCCAAGGATATTGCCAATATCCTGGCAGATCGATTTAGTGCCAACTTCACCCCTCTCTCACCCCCTAAAGGGCCCATCTCAATACCAAAGGATTGCCAAATTCCGAGAATCACGGCCACACAGGTAGAAACTGCACTCTCCAAAGCTAAGAATACAGCATCCATGGGACCAGATGACATCCCAGGCTGTGTACTACATGAACTACAAAATGAACTGGCACCTCACCTAAGTGTCATGTTTAATCATAGCCTCACCTCAGGCTTCGTGCCCACTGAGTGGCACACAGCTACAGTTATCCCATTCCACAAGGGTGGATCCGCCTTGGATCCTGGGAACTACCGTCCCATCAGTCTGACAAGCCTGATCCGCAAGGGCATGGAACACATTATCATGGAACTTATAAAGAAAGACATTGGCAACCTTCAAACACTGGACCCCACCCAGTTTGGGTTTGAGAAGGGCCAATCTTGTCTCCTGACTTTAATTGACTTCTTCAAATCCCTACTTCACTCGATGGGTTGCCAACTGGTTTTCTGACAGAACCCAGACTGTAAAAGTAGCCGACTCCAAATCCAGCTCCAGACAAGTGACAAGTGGAGTACCTCAGAGTTCAGTTCTCGGACCACTCTCGTTTGGCATCTACTTCTCTGAAGTACAGGCCAACACTAAGGGACTCTGGCTAACAAAGTTCGCAGATGACTGCAAACTGGGAGCCATTATTGAATCCCCAAATTATGTGGATATTCTACAAAAGGGCCTTACAGAAACAGATGCCTGGTGCCAGAGCCATGGGCTCAAGCTTAATGCCAAGAAATGTATAGTTATCCCCTTTGGAAAAAAACATGTACCCATGAATTACCACATAGGTGGCAGGACACTAAACATCGAAACTGTGATGAGAGACATAGGGACACAGGTAGACAGTGGTCTCACTTTCGATAACCACATCGCCACAACAGTCAGGAAATCCTTCTATGTGGCACACCTCATCACTAAGGGCTTTTCATCCAGAAAAAAGGAGGTCATTGTCCCACTGTACTCATCCCTCATTAGACCCATTATAGAGTATAATGCCCCATTTGGTTTGTACCTCACAAGACTTCTGCAACAGCTGGAAAGGCCACAGAAATACCTCACTAAAAGAATCACAGGCCTAAAGTACATGCCATATGCTGACCGTCTAAAAAAACTCCAGCTATACTCTGTGGCATATCATCAACTCAGAGGCGATCTCTGCTTAACATACAAGGCCATGTCAAACCCTGAGCTGTTGGACATGCTCCACTTAAAGAAATCACAATCCCTCAGAGCCACACGCTCCAGGGATCTAAACCTTGTCATCACAATGAACAAAACATGCTGGAGGGATAAGTTCCTGACCCAGGGACTCCCCATACTCTGGAATAGACTGCCCATACATGTCAAGCAGAGCGCCTCATTGGCCCTCTTCAAAAGGAACTTTGATGATTGGATGGGAGATAAGAAATTCATCCCGGGGATCATGTCAGTCACCCTGCTAGACAGGGCTCCAGAGAAGTAAATATTGTGGGAAGAAATATCCAGGGAATTGTTATGGCTAGGCTTGTATAGGCCCTAGGGCCGATAGCCTAGTACCACCCTATGAACCTATGAACCTATATTTTAATCCTGATTCCTTTACTAAAATTGTTACTGCTTTAGCCATTTACCTCAGTATTTGGACTTCATACTCCCAGTTCTCCATGAGATTCTTTCTCACGTCTCCCATATCATCTTCCTCCAATCTGCCCTGTATGTTGTGTATGTTATTCTCAGCACATTGTCTATCTGACATGTTTATGGATAGTCTATTACCTCCTGCATACCCAGACCTCCTTCATCCACTGCGTCTTTTATCACTTCCAAGACATTATTTGTCTCTGCTTCTATTCCATTGCCAAAACCTGGAACAATATTCCCACATATATTAGAACAAATGCCAACTTTCTGTCATTTGAAAATGTATTGAAAGAACTCTTAAGCTAAGCATGGATCTGTTCATGCGATGATCCCACTTAATACTATATCCCTTCAACGTAATCTCTTCATCAGCCTTTGCTCCTCACTATAATTTAACTACATTCTCTCCATCCTACTTCTGTTTTTCATTTCTACATACATATATCTTAGGTACCTCTTTGTACACCTTTCTCACCCTCTTCGCACACGAACTACTCTTTTGCACATTCCATATTTCCCATCTTCATTCTTTCAACTTATTTTCTGTGCTTCTCCTAGTGTTATCTGTCCTTTCCTTTTTCCTTTTCTGAAAATTAATCAAGTTGTCATAAAATTCCTGGGTCTGAATTACAAACCCAAAAAGGCTAAATCTCGAATGTATGTACATCGACACATAAAGGTCGATATACATACAAAGCAAAACACGTAAACGGCGAAAATCAAAATGCCGAACGTGTTTCGTAATCAAATCGTGCCACACAGGTAAGAAAAATAAATAAATAAACATAAATTTAATATGCTTTTGCAGGGGGCAAGCCCCCCTACACCCCCCACACCCCTCTACTTAAATATACCAACTCCGAGACCGCACTACAGTGGGAATAAGGACATATTTCCTTATCCCCACCATCATGCTGCTGGCTAAAAAACACGTTCGGCATTTTGTTTTCGCCGATTACGTGTTTCACTTTGTATATACATTGAACTTTAAATGTCAATGCACATACATTCGAGATTTAGCCTTTTCGGGTTTGTAATATACACCGAAATTCCTTCCTGTAATCTTGTAATTATCTTTCATATCTCTTCCTTTAGTTAAAGTAGCAAACAGATACCAACTGTACCACAGCTAGGAAGTTTATTATATAACAGGTAAGTGCTTTTAGGGATGTGCCCCTTCATCAGACAATTCAGAAAAACAATTCATTCCTTATATAGTAGAAGCACATGCTATCAATTAAGTCTTAAAGATACAATGTTGAATGCAAATATTTAAAAATGACTCACTCTAATATGTCTAAAATATGCATATAGCTGGTTCAAAACTTCATAAGTACTAAAACACATATGTATATGTCATAGTTAATGGTAATATATTAAAACTGCTAAAAACATGTCACACTGTGCAAAAATGATATAAACATGAACTAAAATGTACAATGTAAATATAAACATACATACATACATATATATTTATATATATATATATATATATATATATATATATATATATATACACAGATATATATATATATATATATATATATATATATATATGTATATATATATATATATATATATATATATATATATATATATATATATATATATATAGTGCACTAACACCATATAAAATATAATGTGTATGTGTATGAAAAGGCATATTGGAATATAGAAATATCTATGTAAGTATAAATATGTGTGCATGTATGTGTACAGATGTATAAAAAAGACAAAAATGTATTTAAATGTACATGTACATATGTAAATAAACAATGTGTATACACATAAGAAATGCATAGACAACTTAGTGTGTCATAATGTGAAAACTAAAATAGCAATAAGTAAAATAAAAGTAAACATTAAAATTCTAAAATCATAACAGTCAGTGCTTAAGTGGACGAGCTTTTAAGACTGGTTTCAAGGACACCATATTGTTTAAACCTGGTGGTTTATCTGCACTAAACAACATAATCCATTTTTGTTCTGCAACCTCCGTGTCATTTGACAAATTGCCCCCTCTCAATCTCTCTGGCAGGACTTGTAGAACCAGGAACTTAAAATTGTGATCTGGTCCCTCGTTCTTATTGTGCATGGCTATAGCATTACTCTCTTCACAATTCTTGATGTCCCTGTAGTGTTCCAGTATTCTTTCTTTCAACCACCTGTTAGTCTTACCTATGTAAAAACTAAAACATACTGTACAATAGGCAAGATACACCTCATTAGATCTCTGCATATGTAGGTGCCCAATCTATCAGATCTTTTCTGGATGGTTGATGTATCATTCCTATAGCAAAGGTGACTCTTTAATGTTCTATTATTCCTAAATGTAAAATTAGGTTTAGGCCCAGGAATACCTTGTAGATCACTAATTGCGGAAAGAATGCCCCAATTCTTGGTAATCACAGTACAAACAGAATTAATATTGCTAGCAAATGTTAACAGCATCCTCTTCTCATAGAAATAGGGTCTACACCTTCCATTTCTATTACTGCAACCTTCGTGAATACATTTATCTATATTGTGTGCATTATATCCCCTCTCTAGAAATTCCATCTTCAATTGTTGTAAAGCACTAGCTAGTTCACTGTCATTGTTGAACAATCTCATAGTCCTGTAGACTTGACCCTTAATGATATTCCGCTTGGTGTGGTTAGGATACATACTTGTGCTATGCAGGTAGTTGTTTTTCCTAACAGGTTTCCTATATAGGCTGGTTTTGATGTTAATTAAATCATCCTTCCTAACCTTAACATTCAAGAAATCAATCTCATGTACAGAATACGTAGATGTAAACCTAAGGAACATAGTATTGTTCAAATAAGCAAATAATTCATTTAGATCAGCCTCAGTACCATTCCATAACAAAAAAATGTCATCCCCAAATCTAGTGTACCAGCTAATATGCTTACTGTATTTAACATTAGATAATACATGAGTTTGTTCCCATACTAAAAGGGAAAGGTTGGCGTAGCTATTGGCACAAGCTGTGCCCATAGCCACGCCAACTTTCTGTAGGTAATAGTTCTTATGAAAAATGAAAACATTGTTGGTCAAAATGATGTCCAACAATGCACAGATCAACTCACATTTTCCTAGTGTGATTTGCATTATTAAGTAATTCCCTTACATTGTCTATGCCCCATTCATTGGGGATGACAGTGAGAAGTGATTCTACATCCATTGTCACAAAGAAATAACTTCTGTCACCATTAATGTCAACCCATTTCAATCTAAAAGTTTCCAGGAATGTTTTAGAGTCGTTGAACACACTATCACAATTTTTCAGTGATGGGTGTAGATTTTTTTCAACAAAAATGGAAAGGGGCTGTGTCACCCATCCTTTGCTAGATACAATGAGGCGCATTGGTGGTATATACAGACTTTTATGAATCTTAGGTAGCCCGTATACCTCAGGAATAGTAAGACTACTCACAGTAAAATAGTCAAATAATTGCTCATTAATCATCCATGTAATCAACAGATCAAAAATCAAAAAGGAAACCTTATCTATAATGCCTTTCACAACAATGCACGATACAGCTTGATATGTTACGTCATTATTTAACAGTTCAAACATTTGTTCAAGGTATAGTCCCTTGTCTAGGACCACAATCCCACCTCCCTTATCTGCATGCAGTATTTCAATGGAGTTCTTTAGTTTCAACATTTCAAGGGCTTTGTATTCAGATTTGCTTAAATTATAAAAAGTCTCAGTACAAATACCAGCATTTAGTACCTCTCTAATCTGTTTGTCACATACTTCAATAAATGTGTCTATTATAGCATTACTGGGAGGAACATATGTACTGGGCTTCTTGAAAATACATTTGTTCGCTTGAGTGTTAAAACCAAACATAGTTCTTAAAGTTAGACTGCAGCCAAACAGATGCAAATCTCTCAGAACTTCAGACAGATGTGTTTTCTTCGCTGGCACAAAGGTTAAGCCTTTTTTAACAACATAGTCTGAGTTTCAGTAAGCGTATGAGAGGAGATATTGAAAATTAAACCTGCCTGAATCTCTTCCTGTTGTGCCCTTCCAGACTCATTGGTATTTGCTGTTGCTGATTCCTTGAACGTCCCCTGATAGGTAAGGGGTTCTGTAGTAAAAAATGGTTCACTTCATTTGTTGAACTGTACCCTGCTGATGTCATCGTTCCATTGCTGGAAGCTTGTAGGTGCCTGCCATCTTTAGGTCTAACAACTGGTATGCCTTCTCCATTTGGAGTCGGCTTACTCACACCCATTAAATCTGTTAGTGATTGTACAGAGCTGTTTGTTGTGCCTGTACAATTGATAGCCATGTTGTTGCTTTTCACATACGTCGCACTTGATGTAGGGGGCATGTTAGATGGCTGCTCATTCAAAATAACACTTCCCTGCCTTGCTGTTGCGATTGGCTCTTGTGACTCTAAATGGCGTGTATTATTCATAGGGGGGCATTCTCTAGCCCAAGAGAACACATTCCCCATTTGAAAATCATTGAAATCCCTATTTAATTTACGTGTCTTGACATTCAATAACCTTTTTTCATAATTCAAAATGTTGTCATGTAAGGTTTCAAGTTTAACACCAACCAATTCAGAGGGGTAGGAATCAAGTATTTTATCATGTAGAACATTAATCTCCTTAGCCAGTTCATCTTCTTGTTGCCGAAAAAATCTATCAAAAGATGTAAATACCTTGCACTGCATTCTAGATTGATAATTTGCCACTGCCTGAGTAATTCAGGATAGACCTGTCCATATGTGGGTATTGTCAATACACGGAGACCTCTGGGCACAAGATTATGCTTAAGAGATGCCTCAAAATGAAAATGTTGCCATTGTAGGCATTTAAATTTATATAACTTGTTCTCCAGCTCGTTATATGCACTATTAAAATTATTCCATTGTTAAAAATCGTTACTTACTGCTGCATCCGATAAATTTAACCGTACATTTAAAAGAGGGTTGTTGCTTACAGTCAGTAGTACATTGAACCTTTCTGTTGATAAGCCAACTGTATCCTTAAAGTTGCTTCCATTGATTGTGTTCATAGATTCAGATGTAATTGATTGTGTACTTCCATCTGTCATGTTCAGTTTGGAGAGGAAAAACAATAGTAGAATGCAAAACACAAAATTCCTCTACCAACTTATAAAACAGCTGGTGTAAAATAAATATAGTTAAAGTAGCAAACAGACACCAACTGTACCACAGCCAGGAAGTTTATTATAAAACAGGTAAGCACTTTCAGGGATGTGCCCTTTCATCAGACAACTCACAAAAACAATTAATTCCTTATATAGTAGAAGCACATGCTAGCAATTAAGTCTTAAAGATACAATGTTGAATATAAATACTTAAAAATGACTCACTGTAATATATCTAAAATATTTTTATATCTGGTTCAAAACTTCATAAGTGCTAAAACATATTATGTATATGTCATAGTTAATGATAATATGTTAAAACTGCTAAAACCGTCACACTGTGCAAAAATTATATAAACATGAACTAAAAGTACAACGTAAATATAAGCATATATATATATATATACATATATATATATATATATATATATACATATATATATATATATATATATATATATATATATAGTGCACTAACACCATATAAAATATAAAATATAATGTGTATGTGTATGAAAAGGCATATTGAATATAGAAATATCTATGTAACTATAAATATGTGTGCATGTATGTATACAGATATATAAAAAAGACAAAAATATATTTAAATGTGTTAGTGTACATATGTAGATAAACAATATGTATACACATAAGAAATGCATAGACAACTTAGTGTGTCATAATGTCAAAACTAAAATAGCAATAAGTAAAATAAAATTAAACATTAAAATTCTAAAATCATAACAGTCAATGCTTAAGTGGACGAGTTTTTAAGAACGGTTTCTTCTCTTTTTTGCGGAATGTAACATTCGTTACTCCTAACAAAGTTAACCAAGGGAAAACAGGGGCTATGTTTGTACTAAAATACAATGACTGGACCCATGAACTTGTAACATGCTTGAGTAATGGTTGGAAATTCTGTTTAAGTGATAACATCAAGGAAATTTTGGGCCAAGAGCCATTGATAGCTTATAGTAGGGGGAACAACCTAAAAGGTATTCTTGAAAGGGAAGCTAGGGCCAATGGTAGAAAGATGCCACTTATGAAAAAATGTGGCATGTGTAGATGTTGTAGGTTTATCAATGATGGTCCATATCTATGTGTAAATGACTACAAATACACCATTTCATGACCAGGGATATGCAATTGTAATACTAGGTGTATTGTATATATTGCATCCTGTACTTCATGCAATGGTTTTTACGTAGGTAAAACCATTCGCTGACTACGGGACAGGATTTCAGAACATTTGAGGTGTATTAACAGAAGGGATGAACATAACGCACTCTACTTACACACAAAAAAATGTTAAGAATTTTAAAAAGTTTGTAGTTTTTGTTGTAGATCGAGTTGGCAGTAGTGAAAGAGGGTGTGACACCAACAGCAAGATTGGAGCCTTGGAAACAACTTGGCAACTCAGGCTAAACACCTTGGAGCCACCTGGCTTGAATGATGGTGTTTCCCTGATGCTTGTTTTAAAGTTAAAGGCAAATCATATTTAATTTCGTGATACAAAATATATAGCCCTTTCTTTAGTTGAAAGAATAGCATTGATCTTTGTTGCAATATGGACATGACAGTCAAACAATATAGTAGCTTGCTTATTTATTCTTAATATAAAATTTATATTTGCTCCAACATTGGTTATCCTGACAAGTTAGAAGTTTTAAGTGTAATAATTGACCACAACCTTAACTTTGACAATCACATTAACTTAACCATTAAATCAGTTAATAGAAAACTAGATTCCCTTTACAGGATTAAACCTTTCCTTACTCCTTTAGCTAGAACTACCATCGCCCACACACATCTTATCTCCACCCTCCTCTATGCCTCCCCCATTTATACTAATCTATCCAAAAGTAATCTCAATCAACTGGCAACCTCCTATTATAACATTGCCAGATTTGCCACTGGCTCCCCATTTAGAACCCACCATTGTCAAAATCTTAAAGGATAGGCTAGGATGGCTGGAACTGCAAAATCAGCTTCTATTTCAGCAACTTACTATCATCCACAAGATTTTGCATCATCTCAGTAATACTCTTAAAGTAGCCTTATCACCCCTTACAAAAATCTTACAACCCTATGCTCAGCTAATAAATTACTAGTAGCCATCCATAAATCTAACAATAAATCAGGTGGCTGTCTTTTTTCTAACTCTGTGGGAAAAACATGGAATAGGCTTCCCAGTGAACTATCATCTCTTTCTTCAACACCACTTTTCAAGAAGCAACTAAAAACATTCCTTAAAACGCAATGGTTATGTCCATGTACCAACCCTGACTAATAACCTCCTTCTTTCCATATCCTTATCTCTATCTTTTTTCTGCCCTCTATGCATACCTCTCTCCTGACCTCAGATAGTGGGACCAGCAAGCTTACTGAATGCTCTTTCTAGCCTATTCTTCCTGGGAAACTATCCCTGAGTATAAACCCACAAAATAACCGTTCTACATCTGTATACCATGTATATATTTGCTACTTTTTTCACATGGTTTGTAGAATCTGAAAGCTACCTAAAATCATGTTAACTAGATTGTTCTTAGTTATCTCTCAGAGTATGGTATTACTTGCTAGCCTTCTCCGTGATGAATATTAAGCTCTCTACTGTGTGAATTGTTTATTTTACCTCTTTAATTACTTTTTATCTCTTTCTCTCTTGTAATAATACCAACACATCTTGTATCGGATACTCATGTACATTGTTTTTTGTTAGTCTATTGTTGTAGTGTACCTTTATGTAAATCATTATTATCACTGTTATTCTTTTGCACTGTATTAGCTTAATGGAGCTTATCTCCCTGGGCCTTTACTGAAAATGGACATGTATGCAGTTGGACTATCCCGGTCAACAAATGTAAAATAAATTACAAAAATAAATAAATAAATAATGTAAATGGGTGGCTGACAGACCCTTTTGAGTCACAACCTTAGCTCCATAGCATAAGACACAAACAGAAAACTGTAATTAGAATAAAGAATTATACTACTTTCTGAAGTAATGTCAGACAGTTTGGCAAAATGCACAAGTAGAATTCAAGCAAGTTGACAGCTGAAAAAATATAAGCAATGGAAATGAGATCAAACTGTAACTACAACTTTGCAGGCACGTAGGGCATTTTTGCACATGCTTGAAATATTTGTATGTATGTACATATGTAAAATGTATAAATTTAAATAAACTGTTTAATAGAGTGGCTATGTTAAGTATAGATGGATCTCTCAATTTATATTTATTTATTTTTATGTGCAATGATGTTCTTTAAACTGAGTGTGCATTATAGATGTCTTGCATTGTCGTGATTCATCAGCAAATTGTCTGTGCAACAAAATATCACATTTGCTCTAACTTGCAATCTACACTGTTTTACTGTAAAATTGTTACATTGTATCAGAAACATCTAACTCTTCCTAGATATATCATTAGTTATGAAACAGTCTAATAAATAAAACTATGACTTCACACAGAAACCGTTGTCTGCTTGCTTGCTTGTTTATTCATTTTGTAAAATAAATGAAACTACATTCTCACATGGAATATGTGTGTTTGTTTACTTATTTGTGTGTGTATGCATGTATGTATGCATGTATAAAATTGTACTGGCTTGTTCTGATTAGGAAAAAAAATGACTGCCTAGTGTATAATGAATATACATACAATAAAAGCAATTAACGTCTTGTGATTTCATGACATTTCAGCTATAACTGAAGGCATACCTGTCAACTGTATAGTACAGAGAGAAAATCCTTGATAGAAACATTTCATTGAATAATGTAGTTACCAAAGTCCAAGATAAAAGAGTGGAGAACAGTAACTTTAGTGTGTTCTCATATTCCTCTACATCTACACAGTCTCTTCCTTCTCCCAATTTGTATTCATTCATTTGTTCTCTTTTCTTCCTTATCCACATATTACCAACCTTCAGCAGCCCTTTATCAGTTTCCCATCTTCTCATCTTTTTTTTTTTCAATTTCATGAGCTGTAACTGGTTCCTTGTCATCCTTATGTACCATTTTTTTATTTCATTCCATCTGAACTTTGCTCTCTGATATTCCTATTCCAACTTTTCCTGTAGTGGGTATTCCTCTTTTAATTTCTCCCAAGTTTTTATCTTTTCATATTTGCACTTACAACCATTTTACTTCCCCGTTTCATCTTCTGTCTCCATGGCGTTGTTTCATTTTCATCATCTCTTTTTAGTCTCCCTGTTCTTATCACGCTTTCCCTTGATTTTCCATTCAGAACACTGACACTTCATCTGTATTACTTTTTTGCTTCCTTCAACCATACCAATTTAATCTGCCTATTTCAACAATGTGTTTACAATGTCCCCCTTTCTTCTGCAACTATCCTGCCCTCCCAAGAGCATATCTTTCTACTCTGCTGTATATCCCTCATCTATTGGTCTAAATACTTTTGCTACTATGGATGCTTGTAGATTTACTTTCAGATATCTGATCTGTTACCATCTTCCACACCTTACTTGGTCTTTCTCCATCTTTAAAGAGTTGTTTCACCTTCTTTAGTCTTTTTCCTCAGTAGTTTCCAAAATGCCTGTCCTGGGTATGCAAACTGAGATGTAATGCATATTTGCAATAACTGTATTCTCTGATCTATATCCATTTCTACTGATATCCATGTCTGTATCTGCTCTTCCACCTTCTCATACACTTTCAGATATGTACTCTTAGTGAGTCTTCCACTGTTCCTCCGATCCATGTTCCTAGATTATTAAACTTTTCTTGGTATCTCTCTTCCTCTGCTTTCATGTGTTCCCCTAAATTCATTAACACAGCCTTAGTTTTTCCTTGGTTTACCTTATATCCTGATTTTTTCCCCAAATCCCTCAATGTTTTCCATGATTTTTCCAAAGTCTTTTCTGTTGTTCATCACAGTTAGAAGGGCATCATCTGTGTGTAGTGTTGTCTTCCTCTCTGTTTTTCCTCATTTATATATTTTTATTTCTCACATTCTTCATTTTCTGCCAGTGGTTCTAAATACAATGCAAACAACAATGATAGGAGCATGCCTGTCTAGTACCTCATTCTATTTCAACCTTCACTGATAGTCTCACTCTTGTTGTAATTCTTGCCATTGCTCCCATGTATACTACTTTTATCATATGTAGTCATTCACTTGGGAACCCCCATCCCTCCGTCAGTTTGCATACGTTTGATAAGAGTGTTGTCTCCTCTTATACTCAGTCACTATCTTCCATCACAGACCAGATCCTTCGTTCACTGCATCTGATCTCAGTACTACAGTAACTCTGCCAGAAGGCCCTATAACAGTTTACTGAGACATTTGTCATTGTTTCCTAGCCTGTGGTCAGTGCATCTGACACTGGTAATGCAGGAGCTCAATCACAAAGCCCTACACCTACAAATGTACTGAGAATTTTGTCAGTGTTTAATGTAAGCATATTTATCATGATCAACCTTGCTGCAGATTACCTTTAATCAGTTAAATACATGCCTTCTCTGTGATTGAAAGTCTCAGTCAAGTGGTTAGTGCACTCTAAGGACCTCTAACTAAGTTGGCCACTGCCTCCTTTTGCCTGACCAGTAAACTAGACTGCATATGCCAGTTATTTAGACTCAGGAACTGGCAGACAACCTGTTTTACTTGCATCTCTTTGCTATTTGCTTTATTCTGGCTATAAACTGGTTGCTGTCAGTTGAAAATTGACCCAAGGGTGGGATCATCTCATTTCTTCTTGTTTTATCTACATTATTATATTCTAGCCTTTAATATCCCTGTATTCCTTACATTCCAGAGATTATACCAGGATAACCTTCTTCTCTTCTTTTACAGAAAATAGTTCTCCCTTTACCCATCCACTTCCAGCTTTCAGAATCCGTCAGTGAATCTCCAGCCGTAATGCAGCTTCTTCTTTCCTTCTTCATTGCTACCTCCCAACCACCTGACATATTTAATATACAGTTTCCTGTACTTAATTATGCTACTCTTTAGCTTATCTATTCTTCCCGTCCTACTGTGCCATCTTTCATCCTACCATGACTCAATAATATCTCACAGCATCTCTCCAACTCCGTCCTACCATCTATCCATACTTCCTCTTTACTGTCACCACACATTTCACCACACCTATTTAATATTGAGGCCTCACCTTTGTTCTAAATATTAATTGCAAGAATCTGTTCCAAAAAACAGGTATGCTTGATTCACTACAGATTGTCTTTCCTAGCAAGGGCTGATAGCCGAGAATAAGCAAGGAGAAAGGAATAGGGGATCCCTGAGTGAAAGACCAGCACTCAGAGTTTTTAGCAGAATCTAGAGCTGATGCTGTTAAAAAGGGATAATTAGTAGGGCATATAAATTATTGCATTATCACTATGGGAATCAATCAGAGGAGATTAGAAAGGATTGGGAAAAGGGACTAAATAAGCAATTCAAAAGAAACAATGGAGTATACATGTATGACTCCGAAATATGCAACAAAGTCTATGAAGATTTTTATTTATTTGTTTAATTATTGACATTTGGTGACCGGGGAAAATCTGACTGGGTCAGTAACCCATTTTCAGTGGAGGCTCAGGCCGAAAAGCTCTAGCAATAAAAAGAAGAAAATTTTAACATATATAAAAATAGAAATAAAAAGTTGTACAGTAAATTTGTGCATAGAATACAATAGAAATGGTGAAACAGTATTTACAATAAAAGTTGTGAATATGTTTAACTAAACACAGATATATTTACAAAGAGCAGAACAAGACATCTGTAATATCGATTATTAACATTTTAAGAGCATATTTATGGTGACTTAGGCTTTCTACTTGGAAGTCAGTGTTTGCACAGGTAATTTTATACCCCAAATAGACTCTAAAGAATTTTCCCCCAGTAGATATCAAATGGTGGAGGTGTGATGGGGAAGAAAGAGGTAATTGGGAATATATATTTTTGGGAGTGTAACAAGATGGCAGACTTAAAAATGAGAATTGTGGGAACAATACATGCTGAATAATGAATGCCATTTAAAAGAAGACAGGATTTGTATAAGCTATGTAATGTTTGACTGACAATGACTGGATAACATTATAAGTGATGTATAATCTTTGCAACTAAAATATATATCAATGTGATTTGTTTTCATTTATATGAATGTATGATTGGTTATGTCATGCATGGTAATTAATACAGATGTTTCTTGTTAAAAATAAAAAAGAATACAGCCTTGACATCTAGGAATAAAGTTCAAGCTATAAACCAATTTATTCGTCCTGTATTAACTTACAGTTTCAGTTTGATTGGCTGTCGCCAAAAGGTATTGGATAATTTCACAGAAAAACAATAAAAATCATTCACGCTTACCATATGAAATATAAATATCATTGCATACCAAGACAATAAATTCCATGCTCTGAAGACTGACTACATGAATAGATCTGCAGCTGTGGGTCTGCATACCTATCTGCTGACCTCATCAGATCTGAACAATCTTGAAAGTTTTAAAACATTTGTAGATGAAGTCTAAGATGCTCAGTTGCCCACTCTGCTTAGTTTAGCAGAATCATTCAGCTGGCAAGCAGGAATGGAAATCAAACCAGAAATAGACCAAATTTGCTATGGGAAAGGTGCACTGCTTTTTATAACTAAGTATGTCTACAACTGTCTAAAAGTGATGCTTCTAACAAGTGTTTACAGAGGAGATAGTTAATGTAAAAACATCTTTAATGTTTATAGCAATCTACAGACATAATCTGGCATAAGGGACTGAATGTAGTGTATTTTTTTAGAATTATTTAAGGTATTTGAAATGGTGGATCACAGCATGCTATTGTTTAGACTTTGTACAATGAGCTTTTTTGAAAATAAAATGTAGAGTGGTTGTTTTTCAATTTGAATTGAAGCTGTAGGCAGTGAGAATTGCAGAAACTTGGTTACCTACAGCTTGTGCACAGCTCTGCAGCATCTTCCATCTGTGGCTTCTGGATACCACCACATTGTGTTGGTTCTGAGTATGTAGTGCCCTGGTTTCCCATTATAGGTTCATAGGTTGGTACTGGGCTATCTGGCCGAAGGCATATATTAGCCCAGCCACGTTGTGCGGTATTCACCGTCCCTTTAGTAGTTCCCTAGACCCTTGCACTAGCAGCTAGTACCCTTGGCCCCTATCTAGTAGTGCTGTTGGTGTGATCCCCGGTGTGAACTTTCTGTTACCCATCCACTCATCAAGGTTCCTCTTGAAGAGTGATAGTGAGGGTCTCTGTCTTATGTAGATCGGGACCCTGTTCCATAGTAAGGGAAGTCTCTGCGAAGGGAATCTATCCCTCCAGCATGTTCTATTCATTGTTGTGTTGAGGTTTATATCCCTAGAGCATGTAGCTCGAGTAGATTTGGTTTTGCTAAGATGGAATATGTTCAACAATTCTGGGTTGGACATGGCTCTGTACGTTAGACAGAGATCGCCTCTGAGAAAGCGGTATGCAACAGAGAACAGTCTTAGCTTTTTCAATCATGCTGCATAGGGCAACTGTTTGAGGCCAGTAATCCTCTTGGTTAGGTACCTCTGTGGTCTCTCCAGCTGCTGGAGATGTCTAGCCAGGTACATTCCAATTGGTGCATTGTACTCAATAATGGGTCTGATGAGGGAAGAGTAGAGGGGCACCATTACATCCTTAGATCTTGATGCAAACCCTTTTGTGATCAGATGGGTCACATAGAAGGATTTTCTAACTACTTTGGCAACATGGTTATCAAAGGAAAGCTGACTATCTACTTGGGTCCATAGATCCCTTTTTTCTTCTTCAGATTTCAGGGGATTACCTCCTGTGTTGTAGTTTGCGGGTACTCTGTTTTTTCCAAAGGGGATTACTACACTTTTTTTTGCATTTAGCTTGAGACCATGGCTTTGACACCATGCATCAGTCTCATTTAGGCCCTTCTGGAGGATCTCCATGTCGGCCGGAGACTCTATTATAGCACCCAGTTTGCAGTTGTCCGCAAACTTAGTCAGCCACAGCCCTTCCGTGCTTGCCTGTACTTCTGAGAAGTATATGCCAAACAGGAGGGGCCCCAGGACAGAGCCCTGAGGCACACCACTCATTACTGGTCTGGATTCGGACATAGAGCCCGCTACTCTTACTTTATGGGATCTGTTAGCGAAAACCACCAGGAGTCAGGAAACTATGCTGAAACAGCGTAGATTTATTGATAAAAACAACAAAGGTTAAGCGCTTTCCACAGTATAAAACTGTCTTCATCAGAACAAACCATACTAAAACTCATCCTCTTATATACAAACCTCCCACAAAAAGAACCCGCCCTTTACATCAATTAATCAATTATATCATTACATTCAAGCTCTATAAAACACAAACTTGAACTACAACTAACCTTCAGTAAAACATAAAACCTTACATATTACAAAATTCATAAGTCAAAATAGTACTAAATAAATACTTGTATCTGATATTATTTACAGCATCTGCAAGAATGAATGACATTCATATGTAACACAATAAATATAATATAATAAAATATTATATGAATGTAATATTTTGTCCTGACTGTCTGATATTCCTACACTAAAAATATTATACATAAATAATATGAAAATTGTGGACATGTGGTGTACTAAGATTGAATATAAATATATATCTATCTCCTTGATACAAATACTATGTATGATATTTAAAATATTTAAATTTTTAAACCTTGACAAGGGGTTTAGTAGGGATCACCTCATTGAGGCCCGGGGGAGTGGCTGCATCCAACTTAATCTGCCACCTAATCTCCCTTTCTCCCACTACTGCCTTAATATTACCCCCTCGTGGGTTGGGGGTAATCACATCCAAAATGGCAAATTTGAACACCTTACATTGTGGGTTGTTGATAAGGTGCCTCGACAAAGCGTTATTGACATCACACTTCCTCATACAATATGTGTGATCATAAATTCTGTTCTTTAAACAACGGTCTGTCTTACCCACATAATAACTCATACAAGTTTGGCAAACGCCCAAATAAACTATATGTTTAGTCAGACAGTTACCATTAGAAAACCAGACCTTACTTCTCAAACAGTTCTTTAGTGTAATGTTAGGTACATCCAATATGTGTCTGCAAAAATTGCATTGAACACATTTTTTTGTACCTGTTTTCTGTACTTTCGTGGTCTGTTGATATTTGGATTTGATTTCAATGATCCTTTTTAAATTGTTGCCAGTTTTGTAAACGAAGTGTGGCCTGTCAGTTACCTTGTCTCTTATTGACTGGTCACTAGTCAAAATGTTCCAATTAGAGGTGATGATATTTTTCACTTTACTAGAGTGTCTACCATATTTGATTATACAAGCCTTAGAATGATGTAAGGGTTTATGCCCAGGCTGGTGAGCTTATCAATAATACCTGAATGGGGAATGGTGTCAAATGCTTTAGCAAAGTCAAGGTAAGCTGTGTATACCTCCTTTCCCTTCTCTAAAGCCTGAGTAACTGTCTCAAAGAAATCCACCAGGTTCAGGAGGCATGATCTGCCCTTGACGAAGCCGAACTGTGTGGGGTCCATTGACTGGAGGTTCCCAATCTCTCCATTTATGAGTTCCATAATGATTCGCTCCATAGCCTTACAGATCAGACTGGTCAGGCTTATTGGTCGGTAGTTCCCAGGGTCACTTGTGGCCCCACCCTTGTGTAGCGGGACCACCGTTGCCGTGTGCCATTCTATGGGCACATATCCTGTGGAGAGGCTGAGACTGAACATGGTATTAAGATGCGGGGTTAATTCCTTTTGGAGCTCGCGTATGACAGCCTGGGACACCATCTGGTCCCATGGAGGCAGTGTTTTTAGCTTTAGATAGAGCCTTGTTAACCAACGTATCAGTAATAATTGGACTTACACAATCCCTTGGAATGGTAATAGGCCCTGTAGGTGGTGAGGGGGGAGGGAGGAATTTGCACTGAACCTGTCAGCCAGGATGTTAGCAATGTCAGAAGGGTCAGTGTATTTTGTACTAGCTCAGAACAGACCTGAGCGTTGCCATTTAGGTTTTTGACGTAGCCATAGAAGGCCTTATGGTTATCCTTGGCATCCTTGGCAACTTTCTTTTCAAAATTAGCTTTAGTTGACTTGATGAGGGCCCTCAATTTCTTACTAATGCTGATCAGGGATGATTTTTCTACTTGAGATTTGGCCTTTTTTTGTGTAAGTCTCCTCCTTTTATTGTAAAGTTTGCTTATGGCCGGGGTCCACCACACTGGTTTCTTCTTGCTTGAGGAAGGAGTCTTGGTTTTATTTGGGATAGCACGGTCCATGCAATCCTGAAGATGCATATAGAGTGCCTTGGTGTAGGATTCTGCATCCTGGATATCATTATCCTACTGCAAGGGAATAGTGAAGCTTTCCACTTCGGATGCAAGTAGTTTGAAGTTTGCTTTGGAAATGTTTTTGACTATGGTTTCTTTGACTGGGGGAGGTGGAGGGGTTAGGATGTCCAGGGTTATCAGTTTGTGGTCGGATCTGACCAAGGAGGGAGTGATAACAGGTGTGGTACAATGGGCGCCCATATTTGTGATGATTAAATCCAATATGTTGTCCCCTCTAGTGGGAGAACATACTAGTTGTTCAAGGGCATTTGAATTTATAAATTCTATGAATCGCTGAGCATAGGAGTTGGAACATTGGTAGTTTGCCCAGTCTATACCAGGGTAGTTGAAATCACCTAAGATTATGGTGTTGGGTAGGACCTTTATATTTTCCAATGTCTCAAGGAATGCAGAGTGAGCATTAGATGAAGTAAAGTCTGCAAAGTTCTGATACTGGTACACTTATCCCTATTTGGCCCTGGTTACAAACCTGCATTAAATCAAATGTTGTTAGATCAAGGTATAATGAATGAAAACACCTTTTGACAATGTCTTGAGGTTGGAGTAGGGTGGTGCAGGAGCACTTTACCCCTCTCTAAAAAAAGACTGGTTTTATGATCAGTGAAAGTGGTATTTAGATTTTTTCAATCTGAACAGCTTTCAAGTCAAAGTTGCTTGGTGGATTGAAATGAATCTGGCCTTTGAATTGCCTGTGTTTAAGATTTGCTGATGTGATATCACATACCCCTTTCTCCCGTAATCAGCCTACAGGGGATGCTTGTGTTTCCATTAATACAGTTGGAGTCTTTGCTTTTCTGGCTTTTGCGTACCAGTTTCCATACCTCAGTGTCCAGACTGAACACTTTCATAAACACAAAGTTGAAATTGTTATTTAGCTGTTTGCATTGTTATAGAACAGTGCTGCAGACAGGAAGAAATAACCCTTTTCCTTCTTACAGTCTTTTTCCTTTCTCCATGGTTATGTGACCATGGAACTATTTTATTTGAGTTAGGGGTTGGGTTAGTTTTACTCTGACATCAATGTTCTTGTAGCATCAATGCAGATTTCTTGATAATTGAAGCTGCAATGTTTCATCACAGACAAATTTATTTCTGAGGAAATAGTAACATTTACCTTTTTATACAAGGGCTTATCCAACTATATATATATATATATATATATATATATATATATATATATATATATATATATATAAATTATTCTAGATTCAGTTAGTTTTGAACTGGTGGGTCATTGTAGTAAATTCCACACTTTCAAAGAAGTTAAGTGTTTTTTACAGAACAGTCATATAAAGCTAGGAATTTGTATGAAAAATAAACAGCCAGTGCTTACTCCATGGCCATAAAATTACACAGTATATTTTATTGTAGACTAAAGTGAGGCTTATATTAGGCCCATTACTCTTCTCCATCTTTACAAATAACCTTCATTCTGTAATTCCTCAAGCTGACTGTATCCAATACGCTGATGACTCCACACTCATATGCGCTGCTGCTTCTCAATCAGAACTTCAGTCACTAACCCAAATGAACTTTAGTACAGTTGAAAACTGGCTCCTACAAAGACGTCTTATCCTTAACCCCAAAAAAACAAAAATGCTACTATTTACCCCACCCAGAACCTCCCCACTTAACTTTACTATTACTTCAAATGATGGAACTATAATATCTCCTGAACCAACCACCAAACTACTCAGGGTACTAATAGATAACAACTTGTCCTTTGAACCTCACATTAATAACACCATAAAAATAGTAAACAAGAAACTAGGTTCCCTCTATAAAATAAAACCCTTTCTTACACCTCCAGCCAGGGTTACTATTGCTCGTACCCACCTCATCTCTACCTTGCTTTATGCCTCCCTATCTATACCAAAATATGTAGAAGTAATCTGAGTAAACTTACATCCTCCTACAACAATATTGCCAGATTTGCAGCTGGGTCCTCCTATAGAACTCATCACTGTATCAATCTGAATCAGTTAGGATGGTCAGAGCTGCCAAATTTAATACTTTTCAATCAATTAATAGTAGCCCATAAGATCCTGTATTTACCTCAAAATACACCCATACTTACATCCCTAGTCATCCCCTATAATAACCTCAAGACCTTACGCTCAGCTGATAACCTACTTGTACAAATATCAAAATCCAACAACTTAGCTGGTGACACCTTGTTCTCCAATACAGTAGGTAAAGCCTGGAACATCCTCCCAAGCCAGTTAACCTCAATATCCTCTGTCAGCTTATTTAAAAGCAAGCTTAAACCCTACCTCATATCACACTGGCTATGCCCCTGTGTTAACCCAGACTAAGTACCTAACTATTAACTAGACTCCCACAATTCCTAGCCTATCATGATCTTGTGTTGTCTCACTCATTTTTAGTGAGCTTAACCTTCCTTAGGATTTTTTCTCATGTAAATAAGTATATACTGTGGAATGATCAAACACCTTCATATAGTATCACAACCTATGTGTTAAATAACACTAGAAATCCATCCTTGTTTGCTGTTCTTCTATACTCTATCTATTGATCTCTAGTGTTTTTCTTTCTTAGGTTTTTGTGAGACCTTAGTATCTCTTATCATAAATTACTAGGTGTATCTAATTTTGTAATATGTTATAAAGATTTGTACTACACCATTTCTAATACAAATGTATTAGTCTTATTCATCTATTCTTAGATAAATTTTTCCTTTTTCCTACTGAAATATAAAATATATAATCTTAGGCTTGTACTATAATTGTTAAAACTTATGTACCAAATTATACTGTTATTGTCTTTGTCCTGACCTTTTATGTTGTTGTAATTTGTGGAGTTTTTCTCCCCGGGCCTCCACTGAAAATGGACATATATCCAGCTGGACTAGCCCGGTCAACAAATGTAAAATAAATAAAAAAAATAAAATAATCCTTGGGTAAGCAGCTTTTACACAATGTCTGGATTTTCTCTATAAAGTAATGTGAAGATAATTCCTTACTGGTAGCAGTGTAATCCTTTTAAAATAAACTCAAAAGCAGATAAAAAGCTATTGATGTTAACCAGCCAGAACCTAACCAAAGTAAAGTACACCATGTCTTGTACATTGTACAAAAATTGAAGCAGTGCATAAAAAAAGCTATGCAAATGGTCTGCCTGCAAAGCTTCTGGTTGATGGCACAGTGTTTGAATGACAGTCCAGGCCACAGGGCTGTGTAAAGACTTCAGTTACTGGACTGGTGATGTTAAGTTGTATATCTCGCCTTCATTCTTGCTGGTTGGGTTCGGAGCTGATCCTCAGCTCCGACTCGGCCATCTTCAAAAGCTCGAGAGCTGCATACTGGCTTGAGGCCACCCCATATCCCATGATGCCTGGCGCTAGATACCCAGATCTCGTTTGCCGCTTCTGCTGAGAGGTTGTCTACTGGCTCAGGTCATATATTTTCATTATTTAATAGTTTTTGATAAAAATTGATAGCTTGTTAGTGTAGATTGTTTATACTAGTTAATCTTTAGATAGATATATATATATACTTGTAGTATTCTTTCTTAAACTTCCCCTATCCCTTCAGAAAACTCATTTTAGTTAGAGAGTTTTCCTCTCCCCCCTCTCTCTTTTCTGAAGTAGCCGTTTAAGTTAGAGGCTAACCTATTATCTGAAGTAGTTAACTTCATTTGATCAGCAACCTGTGGGTATCGGATCTGATTCGGATCCGAGCTGGCAGCTTTCCTAGCAAAAGATCCGAGCTCCAAGCTCCTCCCCCTACCCATAATGCCATGCTACCTCCCTCTAACCCCCAGATCTCATTTGCCGCGGCTTCTTGAAGCATCTGAGAACGAGCTCCTTGCATTGGGTTTGTGAGTTGAAATAGAATATTTAACTTTTTTTCCCTTTAAAATCTCTGTAATCTTAGTGTGTGTGGTACCCCTTTCTCCCTTAATCTATTTGGGTAGTTTTATCGTTAGTTTAGTATAGATTTTAATTTCCCTCCCCCCTTCTGTCTGTGTGTGAAGGTGTGTGCCTGTGGGCCTGTTCTTTTCAAAATGTCTGAAGGCCCAAAAGCAATTTTTTCTAAATGCTCCGAGTGTGGCCATAAGCTGTCCCCAGCAGATGGCCACACTCGGTGCGTTATTTGCATGGGCGTGGACCATCTTTCGTCAGGCTGCACTATCTGTGCAGCTTTCAACCCCAGGGCTTTGAGGGATAGGAGGACTAAGGTAGTCCTGGCGGGCCTTTTGCCCCCAGATTCGGCTTCGTCCTCCTCCCCCTCTGTGGTGCCAGCCGCGGCTGCAGCTACTCCACTGATCATTCCCACTCCCCTGGCCGGGATTCAAACTCCCTCTTCGGCTCAGGAGGAAAGGGACTCCAGGAAAAAGGATAGGAAGGACAAGGAGCATGATAGGGACAGGCATCATAGCCACAAGAGGCGGGCCAATTCAACTCCCTCAGCCCCGCCGTATAAACAGCTTGCCTCCCCCCTTAAGGTCTCCGGGTCTTCCCCCTCCAGGCTTCGTTCTCCACGTTTCTCCCTGGAGCCAAAGGAGGAGACCCAGTCACCTTCGAGGTCGTCCAGGCGGCCTTCCCGGCCAGCCTCAGCAGCCTCATCCAGGTCAACAAAAAGTTTATCCGACGTGGATATGGACCAGATGATGCGTCGATTTCTTCAGGCCCAGCTGCAGATGGGAGTGCCCCCCCCCCCTCCGGGAGGGAGCTCGACCCCATTTTTCGCCCCCATTGCTCCTTCTCCACCCCTCTACCGGGGTTCAGAGCTGTTGGATCCGAGTAGCTTCTGAGCCGGGATGGTGTCGGCACTGACAGTGTTTCCTACTTCGGCGCCGACTGTACCTTCGAGTTTGTCGGATCCATTTTCGGATCTGAGCTCTCGGGGCCGTGAGATGAGCATCGGATCCGGAGGGTTCAGTGTGCCTTCGGCTCCGTTGAGGTCGGATCACACTGCCCTTTCGGATCCGATCGGGTCATCTCCGGTGCCGATCCATGCGCCGGATCCGAGGGTGCTGCTTTCGGATCCTAGGGAGAGCAGCTCACCCTCGGTATTCGACGTCGTGGAGAGGGTCCTTTCGAGGGATTCGAGGCCCCAGGCTCTTGCTATGGATCCACCCGCCATTCCCTCTCAGACGGGCCTGTCTTCCATCATCCGGCCCCAGGGACAGCCTGCGCCTACATCCCAGATAGTTCCCATAGAGGAACAGGACATTGTTGGTGAGCCCTCCTTGGACAGCCCCCCCGAGGAGGTCCCTCACAAATGAAAGTGCAAGAGGAGGCACTTGGACTCACCCGAGTCCCTCACAGAAGACACGGACTTGGAGGAAGGGGAAGGTTCCCCCAGGTCACCCCCAGAAGACGTCTCATTTGGAGATATTATGGAAATGCTTCGTATTAGAGGGGGGTGGTCAGCCCAAATGCCTTCCTCGGATGAGTCTGTCTTTCTTGTGGCATTCGACGCAGGCCCATCTACCTCTTGGGTGTCCCCTCCCGCCGATCCCCTGGTGGACCTCATAACTACCAGGGCATGGAAGGAGCCAGACACTGTGGAGCCAATACCCAAGAGACCGGACAGGATTCTCAGCCCACCCACAGACAGGACAGTTTGGCGCAAAGGTGCCCCGGTACATGCCATGGTGGTGGTGGCTGCCACCAAGAAGGAATTAGCACAGGAGAGTTCCTCGGTACATCCTCCAGACAAGGAGTCTCGGACGATGGACCAACTCGGAAAGCGGATGTTCGCTTCAGCGACCTTCTCTGTAAGGTCGCTGAACTATATGGCACACGTGATTCGACTCCAGTGGGACCTAATCAAAGAGTACACTGGGTCACCCCCAGAGTCCATGTTGGCCGAGGACAAACGGACCTTCTCGGCGCGAATGGCCACTCTTACGTCTATCACAAACACCTCTATGCGGCTTCTCTCCAATGCCATGGAGGGAGCAGCTAGAGCCAGCGGAGCAGGCATTGTCTTACAATGACAGGCCTGGCTCCGTCTCTGCGACTTTGTTGAACCCTTCAAGGTGTCCTTCGTGAACGCCCCCTTTTCTACGCTTTTCAGCAAAACCATCTGCGATACGCTACTCCAGAGCGAGAAGGATGGGAAAACATTGCCTGCCATCGGGATCCACTTCTCGGCTCCTCAGAGGTCCTTCTCCAGGAACCAAAGAGGACAGAAGAAGATGTGGTTCCGGAAATCCCAACAATCCCGTTTCGCTCTGGATCCCTTGTCCTTCAGAGGCAGAGGAGGACAGGGTGGACGCCGGCCTAGAGGCAGAGGGGGGCCGAAGAATTTCGGTCGAGGGAACCCTTTTCTGATCGACCCACACAGCAACCCTGAGGGGTTGCCCGACTGCTCCTCTCTGGAGGCAGTCGGGGGGGTGCTTCTCGGAGCATCTAGCACATTGGGAGTCCATTACGACAGATCGCTGGGTGCTCCAGATCATATCCAGAGGTTACTCAATTCCATTCCTATGTTCTCCTCCCCGGTCGAGGCACCTCCCCAATGTACCACCCAATCAGAGGGAGGTAGCAGCCTTCGAAATAAAAGAGCTACTAATAAAAAGAGCCATCCAGCACGTCCCCATCCCCCCGGTCAATCCGGATCAGGCTTTTACTCCAGGTTCTTTTTGGTGCCAAAAAAGACAGGGGACTTACGGCCAATTCTCGACCTGTCCACACTGAACCTGTCAGTTGCCAAAGAGAAGTTCCGGATGGTCACCATTCAATCCATTCTCCCACTGTTACAGGAGAACGACTGGATGTGCTCCATAGACCTCAAGGATGCGTACTACCACGTTCTAATGGACAGGCGATCCAGGAGGTTTCTCCGCTTTCGGCTGGGAGCCAGCCATTATCAGTTCAGGGTCCTACCCTTCAGTCTCACCACAGCCCCCAGGGTGTTCACCAAGGTCATGGCAGTTGTAGCGGCCCACCTGAGGCTTCAGGGAATACAGGTCTTTCCTTACCTGGACGACTGGCTCCTAGCCGCCCCCACCAGGCATCTACTATGTTCCGCGAGAGACTGTTTCCTATATCTCAGCCGCTATCTAGGGATCATGATCAACCACAAGAAATCCTCCCTTCAGTCTACTCAGATCTTGGATTTCATGGGGGCCAGGATAGACACAATTCAGTCCAAAGTCTTTCTGATGTCGGACAGACTCCACAATCTAAACCTCCACGTTTTGGCTCTTCTTCAGTCCTCGGCCCCTCCAGCGGAGTTAGTCCTGAGGACTCTGGGGTCCATGGCAACGGCCATCAACCTGTCACCGCTCGCTCGTCTGAATATGAGGATTCTCCAATGGACATTACAGGTCCAGTGGTCCATTCTACTACATCCCTTGTCTGCCCCTATTCCTCTCAGCAGGGTTTGCAGGGTATCTCTACTTTGGTGGCTCCATTCCAAGCACCTCCGGGAAGGGCGCCCCTTCTCCATGTCCCCACCCCAAGTCACAGTGACCATGAACGTGTCTCACCACGGGTGGGGGGGCATTGCATGGGCAGAACCATCCAAGGCAGGTTGACTCACACAGAGACCTTTTTGCATATCAGTATTCTGGAGATGAGGGTGGTGCTTCTAGCGTTGCAGGCTCTCCATGCCCTTCTTCCTCTAGGGACTATTGCAGTTCAAACAGACAACATGTCAGTGGTCTGGTACATCAACAAGCAAGGGGGAACCAGATCTTACCCACTTTGCTGAGAGGCCATGAGAGTGTGTGAATGGGCGATATCCACCAACCGCTTTCTCATAGCAACGCACATACCGGGTCGGTCAAACATTCTAGCGGACAAACTGAGTCGAACTATCTTCTCACCCTACGAGTGGTCTCAGAACCCCTTAGTAGTGAAACAGATCTTCCTCAGATGGGGTCATCCTTGCTGCAATCTGTTCGCGTCGCCTTCGAACGCAAAGTGCAGCGAGTTTTTCGCTCTGATTCCCCCACCAGGGGAAAACCCCAGAGACGCTCTGGTTCATGCTTGGCCATCCGGTCTTCTTTATGCTTATCCTCCTCTTCCGTTGATGTCAAAATTCTTGCAGAAAGCTCGTCGGTTGAGGAGCAGAGTTATCCTCATAGCCCCATTCTGGTCTCATCAAACCTGGTTCCCATGCCTACGGTCTCATCTAGTGCATCCTCCCTGGATCTTAGATCCCCTTCCGGATGTGATTTCTCACCCCTTGGGATTGAGGACCCCTGACCTGGACAACCTCAAGCTCTCTGCTTGGTTGATCCAGTTCCCTTAATGGCTAGGACTCCCGGTATCTCATCCTCAGTTAAAGCTATCCTGGTGGCCGCTCATAAGCCTTTTACCAGGAAAGTCTACAAGAGTAAATGGAAACGTTTTTCTATCTGGGCGGAGCATAGAAATTTGGATCCTTTTACGACTCCTATTCCAGCAGTCCTCGATTTTTTATCCCAAATCTTTCATCAGGGGGCTAGTTCTTCAACTGTTAAAGTTCAGCTGGCAGCAATTTCCCACTTTCACATTGGAAACAAATTTGGCCCCCTAGCATCCTCTAAGATCTGCAAGACCTTCCTGAAAGGTACCTTTCTTTTGAGACCCCCCTTCCTGTTAAGGAAGCAGTTCCTCCATGGGATTTAACCCTAGTTCTCCAGGGTCTGACTGGTCCCCCTTTTGAGCCCGCAGCTTCGGTCGACTTGAAGTATGTAACTTGGAAAACTGCCTTCCTGATTGCTATTACCTCAGCTAGAAGGATATCTGAACTTCAGGCTCTTTGTAGTAAGCCCCCATTCATCATTTTTCATAAAGATAGAGTTTCCCTCAGGACTAACCCCTCTTTTCTGCCTAAAGTGGCTTCCGAAGCCAACATCAACCAATCCATCAACCTGCCTGTCTTCCTTCCTAATTATCACAACAAAGGAGAGTATAGACTTCATTGCTTGGATGTACATAGACAGTTATGATTTTACTTACACAGAACGGCTGTTTTTCGAAAATCGGCACAGCTCTTTGTCTCATTTGCTAAGTCCTGTTTGGATAAACCAGTGACAAAGGTAACCTTAGCTAGGTGGATTTCACAATGCATTCTTGTCACATACAGAAGCTCTGGGTGACCTGAGCCCGAGTGGGTTCGGGCACATTCTACCCATTCTGTGGCTACTTCTGTGGCCTTCTGGTCGAGGGTCCCTTTGGATGACATTTGTTCAGCAGCTACTTGTGCTTCCTCTCATACTTTCATTACACATTATAAATTGGATCTGATTTCCAGAGGAAGGGCGTCCTTTGGCTCTGCAGTGCTCCGGAATATCCTTCCATAAGGACCTCCCAAGTTGTTGGTAGCTGAGGACTCTGTCCCACAGGTTGCTGATCAAATTAAGTTAACTACTTCAGATAAAGGGGTTATGTACTCACCATAACGTTCCATCTGAGTAGGTAACTTCATTTGTCTGCAACCAACCCTCCCTCTGTCCCCCTGACCTGTAGTTCATCCTTGAATGATCATTGTATTTCACTTCCCAGATGACATCAGGTTAGGATGTTCAGGTAGTTTTTCCTTGTGTTATGGTAGTATTCTGTGATACTATGGCAAACTCTATCTGAGGGTTAGAGGGAGGTAGCAGGGCATTATGGGTAGGAGGAGGAGCTTGGAGCTCAGATCTTTTGCTAGGAAAGCTGCCGGCTCGGATCCGAATTGGATCCGATACCCACAGGTTGCAGACAAATGAAGTTACCTACTCAGATGGAACGTTATGGTGAGTACATAACTTCTTTTTATAACTTCTTTTTATTCCTCCTCCGACTCCTTCCTTGAGCTCAGAGCCAGAGTTCGTTGGGGTTCGGGTCGTGGAACTGTTGGCACCGATACCTTCTGCTTCGGTTCCGTCGTCAGCTCCGATCACTTCTTTGGTACCGTCCTTGGAAGGGTCTGGGCGCCGAGACTCCCTCGTCGGCAAAGAGGGGGCGAGTGGCATCAGACCCTTGTCTGACTCCGTTCTCCCTCTCGGAGTTTCGGCGCAGATGAGCTCGGCTCCTACATCGGCTTCGGAGCCATCCCCCTCGGTGTGGAGAGGGATTCCGGTCTCTTTGGAAACAGAGCCTTCTCGGCATCCGAGCAGGGATGCCTTCGAGGTCATGAGGAGCGTGCTGGCTCCTGAGTCAGCCCCACAATCATCCCCACTGGCTCCTCCCACTATGGTGCCTACGTCTGCCTCTGTCCCTCCTCCAGACCCCAAGCGGGAGGGAACCAACCCTCCAGGGCACCCCCTTGGGTGTATCTTCCTTTTCCGAGACCTCCCCTGATCATTCAGAGGAGCCACCTCGTAAGAGGAAATGCAAGAGGAAGCATGTTGACTCCCCTGAGTCTGTCACATCAGATACCGACTTGGAGGATTCAGAAGGGTCCCCGAGATCCCCCTCTGAAGATGTCTCCTTTTCAGATATCCTTGAGATGCTTAGGCAGAGGGGGAACTGGACTACCTTAAGCCCCTCCGAGCATGAGTCGGTATTCCTGGATGCATTTGGATCCCGACCTTCCACCTCCTGGGTGTCTCTGCCTTTCGACCCACTGGTGGCTCGGAAGGCATGATCAGCTCCAGACACAGTGGAACCCACCCCCAGAAGACCTGCTAAATTAATAACGGCACCACAGGATAAACAGTTTTTGACCAAAGGTGTCCCTGATGATGCCATGGTGGTAGCGGCGGCCACGAAGAAGAAGTTGGCTGAAACTTCTTCATTTGTCCATCCCCCTAACAAGGAGTCCAGGATGATGGACAGATATGGGAAGCGGATGTTCTCTTCAGCGACTTTTTCTATGAGGTCTCTGAATTACTTGTGCCCCTTTACCCGCCTTCAAAGGGATTTCCTTAAAGAGCTTGGAGATACCCTTCAAGATCCATCAGCTGAGGGGGCCCGGGCTAAGGCAGCCTCCCAGCTGGCGACTCTTAATTCAGTGGTGTACTCCTCCATGAGGCTCATTTCTTATGCAGCTGATGGTATGAGTAGAGCCGCAGGCACAGGTGTTGCTCTAAGGAGACACGTTTGGATGCGGCTATGTAACTTTGCGGAACCTTTCAGAGCGTCTTTCACCAACACCCCCTTTGATGGTTCCTCTCTTTTTGGATCACAGGTGAAGGACACCCTTACCAAGTGTGAACAGGAAGGCAAGACTCTCTCTGCCGTGGGAGTCCATTTTTCCACTCCTTCCAGACCATATCCCAAGGGTCAGAAGCACGGAAAGATGTGGTTCCGGAAATTTCAGGGAGCCTTGCCGGACACACGTGGTGAGTTCCCATCCAGGGGCAGAGGAGGGAAGAATAATAGACGCCGTCCTCGTGGCAGAGTGTGTCCGCAAAACCAGGGCAGCAAAAAATCCTTCTCTGAGAAGCCCTCTCACCATCCCTGAAGGGTTGCCCGACTGCTCACCTCCGGAGGCAGTCAGGGGAAGATTATCACTGTACCCAAGAGCCTGGCAAGACATAACACAAGACAAATGGGTACGGTCAGTTATATCCGGAGGCTACATAATACCCTTCATTCGCACTCCCGTAAAGTCAAACAAGTCCCTCCCAGATGTTCCACCCAATCTAAGGGATCAAGTAGTACAAGAAATTTCAGAACTGCTAAGAAAAAGAGCCATCCAGCAAGTCCCAGCAGACCAGCAAGGATCCGGAATTTACTCAAGGTTCTTTTTGATACCAAAAAAGACAGGGGACTGGAGACCCATTCTGGATCTCAGCAGACTGAACAGGTCTGTACGAAGAACCAAGTTTCGGATGGTCACGCTACAGTCCATTATGCCCTTTCTGGGTCAGGACAATTGGATGTGCTCTATAGATCTTCAGGACGCATACTACCATGTCAAAATGGGCAGACGCTCCAGAAGATTCCTCCGCTTCCGGCTGGGAGCCAGCCATTACCAGTTCAGAGCTCTGCCCTTTGGTCTCACCACAGCCCCCTGGGTGTTCACCAAATGCATGGCAGTAGTTACCGCTCACCTGAGATGGCAAGGATTCCAGGTGTTTCCATATCTAGACGACTGGTACCACCAGGCATCACCTTCTGCGAGCCAGAGACTTCACTATCGAGACTTGCTCCAGACTAGGTATCTCAATAAATTTCAAAAAGTCTGCATTGTCGCCCTGTCAGTCTGTTACCTTTATAGGCGCAAATTTAAATACAAAAGACATGTCAGCGAGCCTTACACCAGACAGGGTATTAGTGATTCGTCAACATGTGCAGGTCTTATTAGCATGCAAGAGAATTCAAGCCAGGTTCATCATCCAAACTCTAGGTCTGATGGCAGCAGCTATCATACTTGTTCCTCTAGCTCATTTACACATGAGGATCCTCCAGTGGCTGCTTTTCACCCAATGGTCCTTCCAGCAGCTTCCCATGTCTCACATGATTATGATCACAAAAACATGCAAAAAGCACCTTGCATGGTGGATGGTCTCCACATCAGTACCCCTAGGCAGACCATTTGTACTTCCCCTTCCAGTTGCTACGGTTACCACAGACGCTTCCCTGATCGGGTAGGGGGGGGGCATTATCAGGGCAGGACAGTCCAAGGCACCTGGCAACCTCACGTGTACCACCTGCATATAAACGTCTTGGAGATGAGGGTCGTGCTTCTAGCATTGCAAGCTGTACAGGACTCTCTTCCTACTGGGACCATTGCAATTCAAACGGACAATATGTCAGTAGTATGGTACGTCAACAAGCAGGGCGGAACCAAGTCCTACCCCCTATGTCGAGAAGCACTCAGAGTCTGGCAGTGGGCGATCTCTTCCCAACGGTTTCTGATCGCAACGCACATCCCTGGGAAGTCCAACGTCATAGCAGACAGGCTGAGCAGAGCAGTTCTCATGCCTCATGAGTGGTCTCTGAATCAAGTAATTGCGGACCAAATATTCCGCAAATGGGGCCAGCCTTGCTGCGACCTTTTTGCCACCCCCTTCAACAGCAAATGCAACAAATTCTTCTCTCTCCTTCCACTTCCTGGACATTCCCCCAGAGACGCTCTAGTCCACGATTGGTCTCAGGGACTTCTTTATGCTTTCCCTCCGTTTCCCCTTATTCCAAAACTGATACAGAAAGCTACCGTTTTGGGCTGCAAAATGATCCTCATTGCTCCTCACTGGCCTCGACAAATATGTTTCCCGTTCCTGCATCATCATCTTCTCGAGCAGCCTTGGACTCTGGACCCAGTTCCAGACCTTCAGTTCCATCAATCGGGTGGGCTGCACCAATCCCTGCAATCTCTCCAGCTCACTGCTTGGTTGCTCCACTTCCAACCTTAGCCAGGCTTCCAGATATCTCCCCGTCTGTGCGGGGAATTATTTTATCATCGCACAAGTCTACCACTAGAAAAACTTACGCTAGTAAGTGGAAACGTTTTTCTTCCTGGGCAGAGACTAAGAGTATAGACCCCTTTTCAGCCCCTATACACCACATTTTGGATTTTCTTGCGGAACTCTTCCATTCTGGGTCTGCTTCCGCTACAATTAGAGTTCAGTTAGCTGCAATTTCAAATTTTCACATTGGCCTGTCGGGAAATAATATCATGTCGCATAAGCTGTGTAAAGCCTTTCTCAAATGTACCACTCTGCTCAGGCCTCCAGTGAGAGATCCTCCACCTCTGTGGGATCTAAATTTGATTTTAGCTTCTCTAATATTTCCTCCCTTCGAACCTGCAGCTTCTTGTTCCCTGAAGTTTTTATCATGGAAAACTCTTTCCGGTAGCCATTACTTCAGCCAGAAGAGTTTCGGAACTGCAGGCTCTTTGTTCCCGTCCTCCGTACCTAGTGTTCCACAATGATAGGGTTGCTCTCAGGACTAATCCTGCCTTCCTTCCTAAGGTCTCTTCAGAAAATAACTTGAATCAGTCCATAGACCTTCCAGTGTTTTGTCCCAACCACTCCAACAGGGCGGAATACAAATTGCATCAGTTAGATGTTCACAGGCAACTACGCTTTTATTTGCAAAGAACGAAAGATATCAGGAAATCGGACCAACTTTTCCTTTCTTATGCTGAGGGTAAACAAGGTCTTCCAGTCTCAAAAGTAACCTTGTCCAGGTGGTTAACTTCTATCATCACATTTATCTATCAACTGAGGAATAAAGAATTACCTGTTAAACCAAAAGGTCACTCCACTAGAGCTTTAGCCACTTCTGTGGCTTTTCAGGCTAGGTTGCCCATGGAATCTATTTGTGCTGCGGCTACGTGGACCAACCCACATACTTTCATTTCGCATTATAAGTTGGATTTGGTTTCCAGGAACAGAGCTGATTTTGGTTCCACTGTTCTGAAGAGTTTCCGATAAGCCACCCAGGATTTTAGGTGCTAGGGATGCTGTCCCAACCAGCAAGAATGAAGGCGAGATAGACAACTTAACATAAAGAAGTTATGTACCTACCATAACGTTCCATGTTAGTTGTCTTCTTCTCGCCTTCTTTCTTGCATCCCACCCTCCATCCCCCTATCCTTGTAGACCAAGAAGAGTTCCTTATGGTTTTTGTTCGCTGGCTGAGTCTTCTCTGGCTATTCCTTTCTGTCTAGTAGCCTCTCTGGAGGTTTTATATATTCCAGGATAGGATCCTTTCCTTTATTATGTCTGCAGTTAGTCTTACCAAACGAGATCTGGGTATCTAGCGTCAGGCATTATGGGATATGGGGTGGCCTCGAGCCAGTATGCAGCTCTCGAGCTTTTGAAGATGGCCGAGTCGGCTCCGAACCCAACCAGCAAGAAAGAAGGCGAGAAGAAGACAACTAACATGGAACGTTATGGTAGGTACATGACTTCTTTTTCCTTCTCATGACAGCAATTGACAGCTTTCATCTCTTGAGACACTGAAGCAGACAATCCATGCAGTAAACATAGTGAAGGAATTTACTTGCAAAATAGGGCATTTTATATTTTTTAACTTAAGGCAATCTATGCATCTTAAATAAGACTAAGTCTTGGAACTTTACCTATAGAAAGTTATAGCTTTCAAGACAGTATGTCACACATGCAGAAACTTATATGTATACACCCACACACTTGCACACACACACACACACACACACACACACACACACACACACACACACACACACACACACACACACACACACACACACATACTTGCATACGTGCACACACTCCAAGCAATTGCAACCACTTTATTGACTGCACACCTCAAATGTTTCATTCTGTTCAAATGAATGGAAGAATAAATAAATAATTTTTATGTCCATACTGGCAGACACAAAGCACTGCTACTCCTACATTCATGCTAGAGCATGCGCTCGCACACACACACACACACACACACACACAAGTATATTAACTTTGTTGACTATGCACAGCTTAGATAGTGGTTGATCTAATGAGCGATTTGATACCAAAATGATAGCTGCTTTAACGTTTTAGCTCATTGCTGTCAGATACAGTCCAAACCATTACAAAACTTACTGTAAACCACACACACATGATCTTTGTACTTTCTGCTGCAGTCTCTTGCCTTAGTGCCTTTTTTTCTTTGACCTTTTTCTTTTCCCGCCCACCAATCATGGCTTTTTACTTTATTTTTCACATCAGAACCCTGCTTTTAAGAGTCCCTGTTAATGAAGAGAAAGGGTAATTGTAACTCCAGTACAGGATTTCAGTCTCGGTATATGAATTTCATGCCCGAATAAACATTGTTCTTTTTAGTGGGCTCTCCCTCTGCATTCATTCCCCATTTAGGAATGTCTGGTGTCCCATGGGTATTGCTGATTCTCCAAGACAGTTTTCCAAACAATAATAAATACTAGGTGTTATGGATTTATTTCACATTTAATTTAACTAGCTGGGAAAACTTTCACAAACCCTTTTCAGTCATAACTCAAACTAGATTGATTAAACTAAAATAAACTAAAACAGTTAATTTAAATTTCTGTACCAACTAAAGTTGCAGTTCATAGCTGTGGAAGTATGATACATACTGAAAATGAATTAAAGAAGTACACAATGCAGTCTTGGAGGCCCAGGTGCACATTGATTGTGTTAGGCATGTACAGGAACTAAAGATCTCAGCAGTGCTGAAGTAAAAGTTAAGGCAGTACAACACACAGTAAGAGTACAACAAATCATTTAGATACAATTAAATAATGACATACAACAAATGCAGTGGCATATGTTCTTTGAAACAGGTAGATTGGTATTTCTTTTCATCAGTTAGATCACTTGTAGCAATGGTTAACCAGGAGTTCAGTTAATTTAATGAGGAATAAGTAAAGTATAAAGAGGCAGAGTAAGGATTAGGACAGCGGTCAGTATGTCGAGGATTAGGATAGAAGTGAGTGGAATAACAGAAAAGAAATCAGTAGTATAATGATTAGGAGACAGAGTGGTGAGAAGAGTAAAGATTATGAGAGAGGCAAGTACAATAAAGATTAGGAGAAAGGTGAGTATGGTAAGGATTCAGAGACAACTGAGTAGAGTAAGGATTATGAGAGGGGTGTTTACGGTAAGGATTAGGACAGTGGTCAGTACTATAAGGAGTAGGAAAAAGATGATCAGAGTAATGATTAGGAGAAAGATAAGAAGATTAAGAATTAGTTGTTGACAAAGCAGTTCCAAGTGGGTTGTATAATATTTACACACAAATGCTAGAGTTAGACCACAATGAGAAACCTGAATGAGATAATGGAAATATGGCTGTTGCACAATCCACTTTTCCAACATTGATTATTGCTAGTATACCTTGGCCTGATATTTTATTGTCGTTTGTTATGGGGTAAGAAGACTTGTTAATAAACAAGCCCCTATATGTTGTGTTATTTCAGCTTTAAAACACACGAAAAAGTTCAACGCTGCTCCGGTACAATGAAGGCTGTCCAATTGACTAAGTTATGTTGCTGCAAAAATGTAGATCACCACCACGAAGTAGGTTGCTGCCAAGCTTAGATAAACCACCATGAATTGAATACACTGATTATTTATTGAATATAACCAAAATTAAAACAAAAAATAAAAAAGATTAAGCGCTTTCATCTCATAAACCGAGACTTCTTCAGAATCATCTTCCACAATCAAGTACATTCTTTTATAGCAAGTACATCTCTCTCATTGGTCTGAGACACTATCGTCATTAATTGATTATTATAATGTAAGCATATCAAATAAGCGTTTCAAAATACATTCCAAAAGAAGTTATGCATAAGTAAAAAGTCATAATAGGCTGTATAAACCCTTTTACATTCTTGACTGGGGCTGGCTAAACAATTAATTTTAAGCATAAAAACCTTGGAATGACAATACTAAAAAAACTGAAGGAAATTATGAAATGAATGAATGGAAAAATAAATAAATACATAAGTAAATAGATAGATTGGACAGCCTTCATTGTACCGGAGCAGCGTTGAACTTTTTCGTGTGTTTTGGTCTGCTTTTGTGCTTTTGGTTACAAGTTGTCAGCTATTGCTGTTCTGGTCACGAGGAGTCCTACAGACAAGATGGATAGTAGCGGGATGCTAAATGAGTTGCTGAGAGTGATTCAAACCCATTCACAGAGTGGGGACATACCAGGGGGCACTGGGCAAGATATTCCCTGTGCGCAGAGTAGCCCAAGGGTAAACACCGTCGCAGGAGTGACATCAGAAGGGCGCGACGCAACTACACGAGGGAGGCGAGCTGGTACTGAGCGTACTAACCGGAGAATAGACGAAACAAACCAACAGAATGTTTTTTTCGAGGAAGGGCTTAACAAAAAACAATATACAGAGTCATACAAAGACGTGGATTTCAATACCTGGTTAAATAAGTCTTTCCAAACTAACGGAACTGATAGAAGCAACAGTAATCGTAGTGGAATGACTTTTAAGGACAAATGTAAGAACTTTAAAGCTCTTTTAACTAAATACAAATCTCTAGCCATAGAGAATTGGTATTTTGATATGTGTATAAAACAAAAGATTGTTCTTCCAAAGGGTTTGAGACTCAATAAGTTCCCAAACAATGCTTTTGAAGACAATAATTTTTTAAAACGTATATGTGATATTTTTAATGACTGTGGGCTGGCTATATTGAAATTAATGATTAACCGGAATTTGGAAATAATGGATTTAAAGAAAAAAGAGATAGATAATTTGCAGAAGGAAATTAGTACAGATTTGTTATTCCCAGTCGAGGAGTACAAATATGTTTATGTGAAAGTTTTGCATGATATTGATTATGTGGCTGACACTAATATTAAAAGAAAATTAAAGAAATTGGAAAGGGATATACATGAGTATGAAAATGGTTTTGCTTATACTAATGTGATTAAAAAACAAGGTTATGGGCAGGAGAGGTTGTCATATAAATACAAACAAAATGACAATAGGAACTATAGACAAGGGGGAACAGGATGGAATAAATACAAAAATCAGGATGAGCATGAATATAGCTCGTATAGAAATGATGAATTTTATTCAGGTGGTAATGACAAAAATTTTGGAAGATCGGAATTCCCTTTAGGGATGGAGGAACCAAGGAGGTCAGAGAGACTGAGGAACCGAAATCAACAACCTTCTTACGCACAAGCAACAATGACCAGCAAGGTGCGGCAGGTGGAGAGAGATTACAGATAGGGGAACCTCCCATAATTATAGAAGGGTCAACACCAGATGGATTTAATGAAGAACACACGTCTGTGGAACAGGTACATGGACAACAAGTTAATATCATTAACATTTTTAACAATTTTTATATTTTTAACTATACTGATATTATTATTACTGAGGAATTTTTCAATTTATTTACAAAGGGTTTCACCTTTGTTCCGGTAAAAAAACCCAGGGTAGAAAATATTATATTGGATATTAGAATGTTCACACAGAAATTGAATTTTCAGCATTTATTTAAGAACAAAATAACAAAAGACAAATGGGATGGTTTAACAAGCTCTAGTACATACAATCCACCGTTGCACTATGAAATTTTAAACTTTGAAAAATGTGTTGCTAATAGGGTTCGTAGTGAGTATAGAAAAGGAAGGAAAGTGAACAATAACCTGACTAAGGCTGAGGTGGATTTACTGGATAATTTAAGTAAAAATGATAGAATACGTATAATGAAGCCCGACAAGGGAGGTGGTTTGGTGATAATGGACAAATGGGACTATATCAAAAGGATGAAGGACATTTTGGACATTGAGGAACATTACAGTTTAGTAACTAGGAATGAAATTAATATATCATACCGGAAAATAGATTTGATTTTGGATGATAATTTGCTTACAGGTATGATTGATACTAAACTACACAATTTTTTAAAGGTCCCGAAACCTGTGATACCTGCAATTTTTGGTATACCTACAACACACAAATCATGGTCCGATCCCCCACTAAGGCCTATTGTATCCTCCCAGGGTTCGAAGACACAGCCACTAGCTATTTATGTCAACACCAAAGTCAAAAAATTTAACAATAAATATAGACACATTTTAGTAGATTCTTGGGACTTTTTACAAAAAATTGGGGGAAGCAAGTACACGGATGAAACTCTTTTCATTACTATAGATGTGAAAGATTTATTTTCTGTTATACCCCAGGTTTTGGGTTTAGAATGGTTTGAAGAAATATTACAGGAAATCAATTTTTCAACAGGTGACGAATTTAGATTAGTTTTAGAATGTATGGAGCTAGTTTTAAAATACAATTATATGTATTTTGAGGGGGATTATTATCACCAAAGGGACGGTGTGGCTATGGGTTCTGCCTGTGCCCCAGTATTTGCCAATATGGTTATGTTGGTTTGGGAGAAGAAGTATGTATTAAATTCTGAGTACTGTCAATATATCGGTCAGTATTTCCAGTTTTTGGACGACATTTTTGTCCTATGGACAGGATCTTACGATATGGTGAAAGACTTTATAAGTTACATCAACCAGACTACTACATTTTTACAATTTACATATGAAATTGGGAGTAACGAAATTCACTATTTAGATATAAAATTAACTAAAGACTATAACAACAAATGTTTTAAATCTAACATTTTTAGAAAGGAACATCACTCGAACGCATATTTACACTTTGACAGTGACCACCCTTACCAACTTAAAAAGAACATAATAAAAGGGCAGATGATTAGGATGGCTAGAATGATTTCCGATGAGATTGAATTTTTGGATGAAATAAACAATATAGAGAGAATGTTTTTGGATAGAGGATATCCTATGGATTTCATAATGCCTATCAAGGATTATGTGGTAGCTGGGAGAGGTGTTAAGTACAACCCATTATTGACCAAGGAAAGAGTGACAGGTCTTGAAGGGAATGTAATACCAGACACAGATACAAGGTGTGATGTAGATACAGTATCTAACTTAAACCAGATCAACAGTAATACACAAAATATGTATTGTGGGAGTGACGGTCTGAAAAGCCAGGAACGAGGCAGTGAGGGGGTAACACCATATTTTACCTTTACCTATCATCAAGGTATAGGTTGGCTGAAAAAAAGTATATATGAAGTTTGGGAAATGTTCAAGAACATGGCAGTAAGAACGGATGTTTTCCAAAATAAGATTAAATTTAGTTTTAGGAGGAATAAAAACATAAAGAACATTGTAGAGAAGAATAGTATAAGTACTGGTGGATGTAACAGGAAACAAGGTACTTTTTCTTGTGGTAGATGTGCACAATGCTGCTACATAGCAGGATTGAAGGAGGTTAGAATTCCAAGCCTGCAAACTGTTCTTAAAGCCAAGAAATATTACAGTTGTTACTCTAAAGGGGTGGTATATTATGCTTTCTGTAAAGCATGTAACTGCTACTATATTGGTAAGACCGAGCGCCACCTTCGATCTAGAATTTATGAGCACATGAGAGATATCAACAAGCATAATGACAATAATACACTTTATAGACACGCTTTGACTTGTTTACAAGCTGACTTCAAGTTTTGGGTATTGGAGGAGGTTGAGTACCCAGAAAGAGGAGGGGACTGGGAGACACGTTTGGAATACAGGGAGATGATGTGGCAGTTAAGGTTAGATGCTTGTGGTAGTAAAGGACTTAATGACCACATTTCCATCAGTCCAGCACTAAAAGTATTAGCAGGTGATCCTAAGAGACACGGTAAATGAAACCGAAACCTGCTGATATATGCTACCTAATTTAATTTATTTTATTTGTCCTATTTTATTCAATTCAATTTTATTTTTATATTTATATATTTTTTTATATTTATATTTATTAAATTTACATGGATTTTTCCATTAGTACGATTCTTTACGGTCATATTTAGATGTTGCAAAAATTTCCCTTGTTGGCACATGTGTTCTCTTTTGGTGTGTAATATGGATACATGCATTCCTGATTTCAACTAATAAATATATAATTTTCAATATACATCTTTAATATACACCTTTAATACATAGTTTTTAATACAACTAATATGGATCTCACATGCATTTTGAAAATACAATAATATAGTTTATATTGATTTTTTATAGAATTTATTAAGATGTTTATAGGGATATTTGTTATATAGTTGTTCACACTTCCATTTTTTAACAATTTTAATATTTTAACAATTTTCAATAGGATTTTTAACAATTTTCAATATATATATTTTTTATATTTTTTACAATATTCTTTGCATAATTTTCAAAGAATATATTTCATATATATGATAGAACACTATAGAATACATTAAATTTATTAAATTTATTCACTTATATACAATTTTATATACATATTTATATATTCTAACATACTAATTTGTATATACATATGTTTATATATACTTTTTATATATACTTTTTAACATATATTTTTTTATATACTATTTATACATTTTTGAACATACTTATATACTTATATATATTCAATACTTTCAAAATATATTACACATTTTTATTATATGGATATATTTTTATATATTTTTTATATATATTTTTTATATATATTATCACAATATATATTAATTGGTTATTTATGTGTGTTTGTATAATAAAATAGGTGTACTTTCATAAGTGAATTAATTGATTTAATTACAAGTACATGTATGTAAACATATATTTTTTATACAACATATATATATTTTTTCATAACTATTTTATCATAACTATATATTTTTTAATAATTATATATATTTTTTACAACCTTGTTATATTTTTCACAGTTTACAAAACTACATTTATTATACTTCATTCTTCGTTTGCAAAATATCATAACAGTTACATAATTTTATTACGGTGTCCTACCATAGTTACGTATAGTTGGTCCTGGGTACGTTTTGGAATTCGTACCCGAGACTAGTGGCTATTGTAAGATTTTTTAGACATTTTTAGATGTTTTTGTGTATATACTTATGAATATGACATCGAGGATTGTAATAAATTTGTGGCACTATATACTTGAGCTTCTATGATCCATTGTGGGCAATAACGTTGTTTTTCCCGTATAAGTCTATACGCTAGTGATATCAAACAACGTTAACAATGTTAAGAAGTTCTCGGATGTGGTTAGATCAGTTCGTGTGCTTATTTATTTTATTGGCACTGATCTATTGTATTCATAAGCAATTAGGGTTCTCTGTGGAATACAAATACAGCTGCACAGGTTCCGTGCATTCCGTTTGTCTATCTATTTACTTATGTATTTATTTATTTTTCCATTCATTCATTTTATAATTTCCTTCAGTTTTTTTAGTATTGTCATTCCAAGGTTTTTATGCTTAAAATTAATTGTTTAGCCAGCCCCAGTCAAGAATGTAAAAGGGTTTATACAGCCTATTATGACTTTTTACTTATGCATAACTTCTTTTGGAATGTATTTTGAAACGCTTATTTGATATGCTTACATTATAATAATCAATTAATGACGATAGTGTCTCAGACCAATGAGAGAGATGTACTTGCTATAAAAGAATGTACTTGATTGTGGAAGATGATTCTGAAGAAGTCTCGGTTTATGAGATGAAAGCGCTTAATCTTTTTTATTTTTTGTTTTAATTTTGGTTATATTCAATAAATAATCAGTGTATTCAATTTGTGGTGGTTTATCTAAGCTTGGCAGCAACCTACTTCGTGGTGGTGATCTACATTTTTGCAGCAACATAACTTAGTCAATTGGACAGCCTTCATTGTACCGGAGCAGCGTTGAACTTTTTCGTGTGTTTTGGTCTGCTTTTATTTCAGCTTTATCTATTATTCAGAAATTTTTAAGTTATTTATTTTATTCTGTTTTGTCGACCTAGACTCATACCTCTCAACTGTCAACCTTTTTGCAGAAAGTCCAGATTTTTGCCTAATATTTTTGGTCTGTTTCTTATAAAATGTCTGGGGTTTTTTTTGGCAAATCACTGGGAAGATCTAAGGATTAAAGTCACTGAATTACAGATGATCTGAGGATTAAAGTCAATGAATAATTACATGCATTTGAGTTTCAGATTTGACATCCTTCAGAAAATGCACACTAATACAAATCCCATTATTCTAGCAACTTTCTAAGTTTATAAGAGCAGTATTTAAAATGTACCCCTATTTGAGGCCTTTGTCCCCCCATTATGTAAATGCGCTAGGAGGTTGAAAGGTATGGACTCTGGGAAAAGCCATCTTTCAGAGGGAGCATAACTTAAAAAGCTCCAAATGGAATATAATATATCAAATGTCTACATTAACATTACAAAAGGAAGTTAAAGCAACTGAAAATATAAACAAGATATTTACATAACTCTACTACATGTTGTGTCATAATATTTTAAAAATAGATGACTTTCTTAATTTTGAAAAAAAGACATCTTGTATAACAAAAAATGAGAAAATTTTAGATACAGCATACAATCCTCTGTCTGTTGTTTCTAAGCTATCAACAAACAAACTCATAAAACAAATATATTCATTTATTTATTTGTTGTTAGTCACTAACAAGAACTGTACTTGACACTGTATTAGGCTCTTGTTATTACTTGACTTGCCAAGTACTTACATCTTGTAAACAAATTGCTCAAAAAGGAGAAAATACTTGATGCAAGTTTGAGAGACATTGCATGAGAGGGGAAAATGTGTTACTCAAACTCACACCTTGGGCAAACTTGTAGAAAATAATTCAGTAGCGTTCTTAAATGATTACCAAGTGTTGTTATCTAAGTCAGATTATTCCAGTAAGAAGGAATTACATTTCATCTGTTCATGGTAATGAGTTGCAGCCAACTTCTGTAATGACCTCATGAGCAACCACTGCCGTATAACGATGTTACTAGGCAAGTGGAGGGGACAGATGCAGATTGCTATGTCTTTTTTCGGGATCACAAATGCACTTTATGAGATATTTTAGAGCCAGACCATGACGAAAAGAAGCCAGAATGTCTGAATCGATTTGTGTTACTCTATTTGACACCAACTTCTGGTAGATATTGTTTTTTAAGATAATCAAGAACCAATAAACCATACAATAATGTAGCCGGCTTGAATATAGTGACAAAAATATTGCTACAGTTTGTACTTGCCTGCACGGAGCGCTTCAGCGCTCATGTTTTAGTAAAAAATAAAAAAATGCACTGCCTCCTTTATACTGTAGCAATCTGTTTGCTGCAAATGTAGCAAACACTTGCTACAGTTTATGCCCTGCCTTCACAGAATGATACAAGTTAGATAGATTTTAGTTTTAAAAAGAAGAAAAAAAAAACTTTTGTTTTTACTTTTAAACTGTAGCAAACTGCTAGCAACAGTTGCTACAGTTAAGACCACACAGAAAGTGCTACTGCGCTGAGGTATGACTGCAAATGCAATACCAGCTTTTAACTACCGGTTGTTGTGTCTTTCGGCTTTTCCCGGTTAGGGGTCACCACAGCGGAACTCTGGTCTGCTAATGATTGGTAGTTGATTTTTACGTGCCGTGTTACCAGCCCTGACGCACAACCTTCAATGAAAGTACGCCCATTCACGCATGTCTCCACACAGAAGACGCTCTAGCTGAGAATCGAACCGGACAGCGTCTTACTGTGAGTATTACATTAAAAAGCAATTGGGATCATCTGATCGCGTCTAGGACTGTCATGCATACATTTCAACTGTCCAGTTTTTTTTGCAGAATGTCTAGATTTCTGCCTTATATTTTTGGTCAGTTCCTCATAAATTTTGTGTTTTTATATCAAATCACCGAAGTCTGAAGCCACTAAGTAATGACATATACCTGCATTTCAGTATTTTAAAATTTCAACATCAAATTATATTCATATGTTTATTTTATATATATTGATATGACTACTATTTATACATATATTTAATCAAGTCCGTCTACTGCTTAAATGGAGTGAATTGATTTAACTAACACATCATTTCATGTATCAAGCAAGTTGTTTATATTTGGCTACATTGGTTCTTGATGCATTATTAATGGTGTTGAAATGTACAGATGTAATATTTTGTTGCAACAAACGCATTTTCTGACAGATGTTAGGTGTAGCGCCTTTAAGAAACGTTACTTTATTTCGTGCCAAAAAGTTAATTTAAATGGATTGAATGCTTTCACCAGCAGTTCTGAAGAAGACCAGTGTGATATGGTTGAAAGCGCTAAACTGCTCTCAGCGTTTTGCTAGTCCTTGTGTACTATGTTAGTTTAAGTGTTCTGTTTTTTACAACAGTGTTTGTCGTATGTATCGTACGTCCTGGCGTTATGTGGATTTAACTTGTGGATTAAAGAACTAGAGTGGAGTCTATTGGAACTGTTTCGCTTATTGGTTGGTACCGGAGTTGTTTGAGTGGTTGTACATACATATATTGTTTTAATACTTTGTACATATCCATTCTTGGTTTCTGCATTTCAGATTTCATATCTTTCAGAAAAAAAATGCACGCAAACAAAATTGCCATTCTAGCAATTTTAAACTTATATAAGCAATATCTGAAATCTGTCCCTATGTAAGAACTAGAGTGACAGTCTGCCAGTTTATAGAGGGAAGAAAAAACTAGAATGGGAGGATGTTAATAAGGTGGGTGGGATTGTTAGAACCTCATTAATGATGTCACAAAAAGGAAGGTGATTAGCTAAGTGGGTGGAAGTGTTTTCAGCTTCGGTCCGAGATAGAAATGTAGTTTTAGTAACGAGATAGTGTCCCTTTAACGTATCATTCTTCTAATTACCTAGACAAGTGATCACAAAACATGACCTGTTACTCCATTACTTCTTTGACTTGATTGGACTAGGTTTTACAAGGACTCACTGCTGTCATCCAGTGTTCACCCTGGGTGTGTCTGGACATCGTGAGCATGGGCCCCATATGTTAGGGGCTACTACAGTAATTCAATAATGTCACACACTGGAGTGTCATGCGTAACTATTGCTCAGTAGATCTGTTGTTCAATCAGCTTATTATGTGGACAACAGTAATATTTGGATACACTCACTGGTGTTGTCTAGTAATTCCCCAATGCATCTGTAGTGCTGCGTACATGGGTAGTCTTTCACCTTTTTGCTGATTGCAATTTTAACAGTATACCTGGTGTCTAGTTTCCCGACCAATGCATGCTCCATGCTGCAGACCTTATTATACTATCTGCTGTCCTGAGATTACATATCAGACAAGTATTCCTGGTGTCTCATGTGTCAGTCCATGTCCATGTAGTGCACGATTCCAAAGGGAAGTACTGACATATGGACAACCCCACAATCACACATGTGCATACATGGACACCCACAGAAACACACACACACACACACACACATATACATCCTACATGCATCGACCCCCCTCAGTGATGGGACTAACACGTTACAAAAGTAACGCGTTACTGTAACGTTTTACATTTTTTATTAACTAGTAATACTAGATGTTACTTTTCAATATAGTAACGCAGCAACAGTAATAAGTTACTTTTTTAGTAATGCAAATGTGCATTACTTTTTGCATTACTCGTTATTTGGGTCCAAATGAAGGGGTGCCACAATTCCTGAGTGGCACCCCTTCATTTCTGATTTTTTTTTCTCTCTTTTTTTTTTTTTTATTTTCTGTGCTTTGTGCACTGATGTCATCGCGTGTGCGATGACATCAGCTCCATCAGGGCTATCAGCCTGTCGGAATTGAGCTCAAGGAGCTCACGTCGTGCACGCATTTCTGGCTGTTCAAATGCTCTGCAAGCGGGAACGGCACTCCAAGCAGGAAGGGATTACACTCTGAATGGGAAGGATTATTTAACTGAATAATGATATTGCAATAAGGGACTCCGAACAGAAAGGAGCAGGTATTTGTGCAAACTACATTTGCTGGTGAGTCCATCACATTGCCAGTTGCATGTGTATGCTTTGAAACAAATCTGTTTGTAAATCTCCTGAATTCAGTATTTACTCAGTGGCTCTTTTTGCTAATTCATGGTGAATGTAGTACTATGAAAGACAATTGGCATGTGTCACTTTTCGAAAGAGTAGTTTGGTGTCTGCGGGCCTTCACATGACACATGTTTTGGGCAGTTTTACTTTGACAAACTTTTGCTGTCCTTTCTGAAATGAGAGGAAAAAAATAATATTGAAGAACATAGTGAAAATCAAATTTCTAGAGATTCTGTATGTGGTTTTCATAAAATGTGAGATTGCAGTGGGTAGCAAGGTTCATGCATTATATGAAGTGAAGTCTGATAATGCTGTTCCCATGCTTTGCTGGAAAAGGCTTCTTTCTAGGCACATCATGCGTCTTCACTTTTATTTTGCCAGGTTTTGGTGGTTTGCTAAGAGAAGACTGTATTTAAAGTTGCTCCTTGACTCTGTTAATTGCCTAGTAACATTTTTTTTCTGTTTGGCATGTGGTGTATAACAAAGCCTTTTCTAAGGCTACAGCTTCCACATGGACTACTGTGCTGTCTGTTATGTATGATGAGCTCACTAGAGGTGTGTGTGTGTGTGTGTGTGTGTGTGTGTGTGTGTGTGTGTGTGTGTGTGTGTGTGTGTGTGTGCGTGTGTGTGTGTGCGTCTTGGCGTGTGTGTGTGTCTTGGCGTGTGTGTGTGTGTGTGTGTGTGTGTGTGTGTGTGTGTGTGTGTGTGTGTGTGTGTGTGTGTGTGTGTGTGTAAATGCCCCCATTTTAATACACCTGGTGGCTAGAGGTACTCAGGCTTAAACCCTGTACCTTGGGTACAAGATAAAAAGAGCCTAAAGTCCCTAGCCACAACCACTCATGAATTTGATCTGTTCCTCATAAAATCTGTGGTTTTCAAGATTTTTGTGGCAAATCACTGCAGGATTGAATTAATTAATTAATGACAGGCATTTGAATTTCAGACTTCATATTCTTCAGAAAATAAATGGTAACACAAAACCTTTTATTCTAGCAATTTTCTAAGTTTATAAGATCAGTATTTGAAATGTGTCCCTATTTTGGGGCTGTATTCCCCCATTATTGGCTTTGTCCAGGCTTTTTGTGCTAAGAGTTGAGAGCTATGGTGAGAAGTGAGAACTGAATTCACTAAATGATAGCCATTTAAGTTTCAGTCTTCCTGTCTTTCAGGAAACTGCTGATTTGGCATAGTGGTATGTTGCCCTGACTGTAGTACACAGGTTCCTGCGTTCAGGACTTACCAGTGAAATGCATAGTGGTAACACAACATTTTATTCTAGCAACTTTCCAAAACTAAGCAAGCAATGTTTAAAATGTGTCCCTGTTTTTTGGCCTTTTGCTACCCCCCCCCCGGCAAAAAAAAAAAAATGAAATTGAAAAGATGTGCGAGAAGCTGTGCAAGATGCCTATGGCTTACACTACTGTCATTCTATTTATAGTGTGGGTGTGGAAGTAGACTTTTATGATGGAAATGTTCCGAATTGAGCAGTTTTATCATTATTGGTTCGTCCATTTTGTTTCATTGCCTACAGTACAGCCCACTGGAAAAATGTTCAAACAAGAAATTTATAATGCGCTCTGTCTAACAAGTGTGCTGTATTATACAAGGAATATAATTTAATAAAGTCAGGAAGGTGTATCAAAGAAAAGAACACATGTATGTTTCTTGTTTTGTGTGCAAGGGGCCAATGATTTGAAAACAGCCCAAAGGTAATCTTTATCCACCACTGGCCAGATACATTTTCTTTGGATGTGGTGTGGGTTTCAGTGCTGTTTCAATGAATGTGAGTTTCAAGGGCAGAGAAGTTTTAATGCCAAGTCTATTTTCATTGTGAGACAGTATTGCTTTGTTTAACAGATGTCTATTAGTGTTTTTACATTGTGCTGTAAAATGTAGAGTATGTGTGAGAGATCGGAGAAAGAAAGAGTGAGTGAATGCATATATGAAAGCTGAAAGAGAGTGTGTGTGAAAGATCGGAGACAGAAATAGTGAGTGAATGCATGTATGAAAGCTAAAGAGACTGTGTGTGAGAGAAGTTGGAGAGAGAATGTGCAATTTGTTGTAAACTGACCGAGTGAGTGAGTGTGAAGTAGGTGTTACCAGTTTAGCGATTTGACTTGTTTGGTTTTACTTATTCTCTTGTTGGGGATAGAGGGAATGTATTTGTATTTTCTTTTGTAAAATTCAAACTCTAAAAACATAAGGTATGTTTCTGCAGAGAGAAAACATAAAGTGTAATACATGAAGTTTGAGTTGCTCATCCTGTACTGTATTTCCCTGATTTTTTTTCTGGTTGCTTGAGAGTGCCATTTGCTTGCTTGCTCGGTTGTGATATTTTGGTTGACTTTGTTAGACCTATATGACATTTTCTGTAAGCATTTTTGCATCCTCAGCATTAGTGTTAGCAGTTAACTTAATGTATATTGTTGAAAATGTGATGGATTGTAACTTGTTATAGGTCTTGTGTTGCTGGCTGCATGTACTTTGGTTTAAGTATTAAACCGTAACTCTCTAACTATAAAGACTAGTCTGTGGGACTTTGTAAACTGTAAAATGCTATTCATCATTATTGTAACACTGTGTATACAACATTAATACACTCGTATTCATATGCAATAAGCATGTATTCCTCACACAGAAGTACTGTTTCAGTAAGCAACAAGCACAACACTGACCCCCCTCCACTCCACCAGATTACACTTACAAACAAAATAACCCCCCCCCCACACACACACACACACACACACACACACACGCACACTTACAGGTGAGGTTGCACAAAAGTAGTACACACAGACCTCCCATTACCCATCTGTTAACATGCATAACATATGGTACTCAACAGCATGCAGTGCAGCTATAGTCAATCCATGCTAGCAACAGTATACATGTGTGTGATGCATGGGCTATGTTAGTAGGTGATGCCCCTTCCCCTGGAAATCACTGCACCCATGTACACAGTATTTATGTGCACCTGTTCAGCACCCTGCCATGTACTGTGCACCATACTTCACAGGTGTACTCACCATTGCTGAATGTGTATTACTGTGTCAGTTATGTCTGCTCTAATTCTCACAGCCCCTATGTGTTTGTCCGACACATACCTGGGATGATATGTGGACAGGTGTCATTTGTGAATGCCTGATGTCTGATTTACAGATGTCATCATCAGTGGTGCATGTATGACCAATATGATACTATTACACTGACAACCGTCAAACCTTACCGTGGCTATGGGGAGTGTACACACCCTAACTGATATGACGCCCTCTTCCTTGATATGCCATGAGACCACATTACTGCATATGTTAACATTACAGGAGCCTGATATGTGACATATGTCCTGTACAATCAAATGCAGTGTCAAACAAATGTGTTAGTTGTGCTGATGCTGATTGAGATGCATACACGTTGTGGGTGCATATGTTTGCACACCCTTATCATGATGGTTTGTTGCACCTACTGTTATGTGTACTACAGCAGTCACTATTCCTGGCAGGGGTATACTAGCATGGGCCATCTGCATTTGCCATTATATGGTCAGTCTGTCCTATACATGTCCCTCAACTCTGCATGATTGCAAGGTCAACTCATGTGCACATCCCTTGGAGTTCACACACTGCTGTCACTATTGCTGTGAAGTCAAGGTTACGTCTGCCACAGTTCCTGACCCTGACTTTGTGCAGATACAGCCATTCGTAGCATCCTTTGGATCCCTGCTGCAGTGCACTGTTGTGTCATGATGACACCCCCTCCCCACCTTCAGCCTTTTTGCAGATGCTTGACAACTATGGCCTACACATGTGTGTCAGTTTGCAGTGTCCCAAACACTGAACACCACATGGAACAACCTAGTCCCAGCTAATGAATGGCAAACATACAGGTATACACTGGCACCGCCATGGTACAGATGGGGATGGTTGGCCTGAGGTGGGGTGAGGAGATGGTTGTGCAGCACATGTATCTTATGTGATACTGTCTGTAGGTTTCCAACGTGGTCTTGGTACACCACTACACATTGCAGCACATGCCTTTTGGGGATCTCTTCTGTTATGCATACGCTACCTGTAGAGAGGCCTGGCTGATGTTTCCTGTGGTACAACTGTCACATCTGATTACCCTAACTCATAGGCCGCACATTTGCAGAGTCCAGGCAATTGCTGACACGGGTACTGCACAGCCAGTACTTGCTAGACATTCCTACAACCCCTCAGTGTTGTGGCATGTTACTAGGCAGCCCACATGGCAGGTTTGCTACATGTTACATAATCTGTCTTGGATGGCCATCTGTTTATTTCCTACATCATTCCTGTCCCATACATCCTTGCCACATAAATGACTGTCTGCACTGTTTGGTATGGTATATGCAATAGGGAGGTATGGCTACATGTTCAGCTCATGGGTGCTACCTGTTGGGTATGGGGCCCACGCCATGTCATGTAAGATGTGTGCAAGCCACGGCTGCCTCTGTTGCAGGTAAGTGTACACATTTGATGGCCAAACGTCTTTGGACAGCAGACCAATACTTGGTGTGACACTGGGGTGTGTACTTGCTGGAAGGTGCATTTCCATGACAAATGCATGCAGTCAGTACCCCAACAGCTGCTTCCACAATATTTTATCTGGATTGTGTGCACACATATGCTTCCAGTGTTTGTGAAGGTATGTATTCCCCATATTTGCTGCCCTAACCTATGTTTCCATATTACATACTCTTTGCTCATGTTGGGACCACATTGCAGGTTGTAAGGGTTGTGGACCACAGTGTTATGATATGCCGTAGTGTAGATCTGTAACAGTTGCCATTGTAATACTGGTGTATACACTGTTATAGCACTGTATAAGGGTGATGTTTCACACATGTCCTTACTGTAGGCCATTTGTCCCACCATTATGTTCATCTCTATGGACACATTTTGCAATGACAGAATGTTAGTTATATTGCAGTAGTCTGACATACCCTTCAGGTGCACCATCATGGTCACCACTATGATGTAGTGCATTTACAGCAACAATACGTGAACATGTATGGCATGCATTATGGGTAGGTGTGTTAAACGTGTGCATAGAATATACCATTCCCATAACATGACTGGTGTATTGGCAAGCCTGAACAAAAAACATACTCACCAGCTACAGGCTGCTGCCTTGGAGATATGCCAGAAGGACCTACATAAGTGTGTGAGATATGTGATGTCAGTAGCCACAGCTATGGCATTGGTACAGGGTGGGTGTAGCATTATAGTACATCGACAGTACAAGCCCACAGTACTACAGCTTATGCGCATCTGTCTATTACTACTATGCAGCAGCAGACTATATATATATATATATATATATATATATATATATATATATATATATATATATATATATATATATGTCATCTCACATATGGATGATCTACCTGTACAGATGTGGATGGATACACAACAGTAGTCATGTGCCTTGTGGCCTTACCTGCACGCTCCTCTGCTGGTGTTTGAGTAGCACCCACCTCCACTATACTCTCAGCCAGTTGTTGTGTGGGCAGGTGGGCAGGTGCCCCGAGGCTGGCAAGGACCTCCTCAACACATCAGGGGGGGTGGATGGCATGACCCCCCCCCGTTGTGAGGTGATCCCCCCTGACTGCAGCAGCACTCCGACGGGCATTGCGAAATAGGTCACTGCAATGATGCCGTTCCTGCTCATAACTGCAGTTATGCAAGCCAACATCATTTACCCTGTGGACAAGATCGTTCCACAGGGCGGTCCGCTCCTGCTGCTCATGGGCTGTTCTGCCGAACAACACCTGGTACTGCTGCACCAGGTGTGTGATGATGACCTAATTTTCATCTGCTGTATAAACAGGGAGTCTCTCACGGGACATCTTGCCTGAAAGACATAAAGATGGAAACAGGTCTGAGCAACTCGTATAGCAAGGTTACCATAGTTCTTAATACACATCTCTGTCTCCCCTCCACCATATCTGCAACAACAATCTGATCACACAACTCAATAAGTATGGCTACAGAATACCTACCATTGGGACATATATCGTATTGTACCACACTTTCTGCTATGTGTTTGTAGCCATGTTCCCTGTGGGGGCACTATCATTGCTGGCCTGTTACAGACAATGTCACTTGCATGCCATTGTAAGAGTCACTATGGTTCCATATATGCACGTGGTCTGTTTGCTATGTGATTGCTGCACATCTGTTATTTTGTGTTATTGGGGATATCTATGCATGCTGTTGGACATGATCCGGGAATGTGTGGACTATTACTACCCACATATGTTCTATAACAGTGACACAGTAGCATGTTTAGGGAACAGTTGCCAGCAGAACCACCTCTCCCACCTCATCTGGCCATGTTACCAGGCCACATCACATGTGGGACCCACCCTGGGCCCTCTTCATCTACTGATCCTGAACTACCTTCAGGTGGAACCACCTCAGGGGATGGTGTCCACCCCTTGGGAGAACACACAGACATGATCCTGTCACCTGAGGTCAGGTCCAGGGTCTGGTGCACAGAGAGCTCCACAGAGACTTGGGGGATGTGCTACAGCACCTTGAGGCCCTCAGTACACACTCACAGGGTCCACATGCTCCTCCTGCTCAGCCTCCAGCCTAGGCACCTTCAGGGCCATGAAGCTGATGTTGTGAGTGGCAATGGGTGGGGGCCTTGTTCCCTTTGTTCCCATTGTTTCCATATGGGGGCTCATGGGGCTTCCACATCGCAGACGACACTGCCCATCCAGGGTGTTTACCCATCACATGTGTCCTATACCACCCCTGTAGGCTGTCTTCTCTATCTTCCAACCCAGCCCACCTCCAGAAATATACCTGCTATCCTTCCCCAAATTTCCAATCCCATCTTCACAAGCAAGGCCAATGTGGTCCAACAAGGGGTTCACACATGACATAACAGTCCATGTTGCACACTCTTACTGCTGTATATATATATATATATATATATATATATATATATATATATATATATGTGTGTGTGTGTGTGTGTGTGTGTGTGTGTGTGTATTGATATGTGTGATGTTCCCTCACATATAGCATGCAGCACTGTGATGCAAAACTAGGGGACATGTATTTATATACATGTGTGTGTGTGTTTGTATATATGTAGAACTACACACACACCACACACACACACACACACACACACACACATATATATATATATGTGTGTGTGCGTAGATATATATTATGAGTTGTGTGTATATATATATATATATATATATATATATATATATATATATATATATATACATATAAATACATATAGGTGTCTGTATATCTGTAGACATACATGTATGTATGTATATATGTGTGTATATATATATATATATATATATATATATATATATATATATATATACACACACACACACACACACACACACACACACACACACACACACACACACACACACACACATATATATATATATATATATATATATATATATATATATATAGGGTGCATTCAGACATCAAGTCCACACTATCTCTCCTTCTTGCACAGCTGCACTGTTCTGCCTTGCTACAACACATACAGGTGCCACATGTGGACACAGCCTAACATTAGGGGGGGTATATATAGGGACAGATTGCAGGTAAGCCTATTACACACCTATAGCATTTCTGCATGCTACATTACATGTTAACTTGAGTGTCCTGTAAGTGGTGAGCTCTGGAACCCACGTGTCCATCATAATGGCATTACTTCCACCACCAGCTATTGGCCACACTAATATACATGTTTTCCATTACACAACACACGCTATGATTGCTTACGTCTTGTCAGTCAGTGCTGATCTGCACAGTTGACGGTTATGGCCCACTACCCTCAGGGGCAGACACTATTGTCCATAGCAGTTGTTCAGCTGGACATCATTACAACAACAATACCTGATGGCACATATAAATCATTCCACGTCACCTGTCCCATTGTTATGGACCATGTACTATATTCATTTACATGCATATATACTTCACATACCTGTTGTGGGAATGATGTCTGTTTGGATAGTTTGCTGGGTGTATTTTTTTTTATTTTGCCTTGGCTTTGCTTACATGCATATATACTTCATATACCTGTTGTGGGAATGATGTCTGTTTGGATAGTTTGCTGGGTGTATTTTTTTTTTATTTTGCCTTGGCTTTGCCTTTGGCTTTGTCTCTCTCTCTCTCTCTCTCTCTCTCTCTCTCTCTCTGTCTCTCTCTCTGTCTCTGTCTCTCTCTCTCTCTCTCTCTCTGTCTTTCTCTCTCTCTCTCTCTGTCTCTCTCTCGGTCTCTCTCCAGTAAATGGATTGAGCTGCTTTGAATAGACTGCAGCATGGATTTTGTAGGTGATGCACATGATCAGGTGATGGCCTCTGCACCAACCAGTGTCCTGCACTTGCTACCTGCATGCAGCATGCTGTGTAGTACTTCCAGTTGCCACTGTCATGGCAACCCACTACTATAAATCCCTACATCATGTGGGGGTGGTCCCTTTACCTTTCTTCTATGGTGGACATCCTTCCTGTGTGTGGGCAGCAGTGTTACAGACAGCAGGTAACAATACCTCTTACAAGAGGACTTGCAGACTCAGGCCAGCTACATATTTGTATAAGGTTCCAGAACTACAGACAGAGTGTGAGTAGTGTTGTTATAGGTTCATAGGTGGGCATTTATAAACCTAGCCATAGTGTGTTTGGCTTTCGCCACCCATTTTAAATTAATTTTGCTATGCCCTTTTTCGAGGTTAGTATACTGTGCCTCTGTCTAACAGTGACACAGAAGTGATACCCGGGGTAAACCTACGATCTCCCATCCACTCATCAAGATTCCTCTTGAAGGGAGTCAATGAGGGACTCTGCCTAACCTGGACTGGGATTTTATTCCAGAGTGAAGGGAGCCTCTGGGTTATGAATCTGTCCCTCCAGCATGTCCTATTTATTTCAGTGCTGAGGTTCAAGTCTCTTGAGCGTGTAGCTCGATGAGATTTGGATTTTCTGAGGTGCAGCATGTCCATTAATTCCGGGTTGGACATGGCTTTATACGTCAGGCACAGATCGCCTCTGAGCAGGCGGTATGCCACTGAGTAGAACTTGAGTTTCTTTAACTGGGCAGCATATGGCATCTGTTTGAGCTCTTTGATCCTCTTGGTGAGGTACTTTTGGGGTCTTTCCAGTTGCTGCAGGTGTCTGGTGAGGTACATCCCAAAAAGGGCATTGTACTCAATTATGGACCTGATGAGGGATGAGTAA